>NC_057944.1:40999442-41004442 GCF_018555375.3 Anguilla rostrata
GAGAGAGAGAGAGATGGTTAGGACAGAACAGTGGTTTCTCTTCATCAGTCAGAATTTTACCGCGCATAAACACACACACACACACACACACACACATCCTAATGGGTAAGGACAGGACATGCTCATTAGTGTGACAGCACAATTACAAGCCCTCAATTCTGAAAATCAATCAGCCACTTCAGACAAACTCATTCATCAGACCTGACCCTCCACTGTCCTTACAGGACCCATGGTCCTCACAAGACTGTAGATGTTACACACTCTACAGGGGCCCTACAGAATCCACGGTCCTCATAAACCTGTAGAGACATTACACACACTACAGGGGCCCTACAGAATCCACGGTCCTCATAAACCTGTAGAGACATTACACACACTACAGGGGCCCTACAGAATCCACGGTCCTCATAAACCTGTAGAGACATTACACACACTACAGGGGCCCTCCAGAATCCACGGTCCTCATAAACCTGTAGTGACATTACACACGCTACAGGGGCCCTACAGAATCCACGGTCCTTATAAACCTGTAGAGACATTACACACACTACAGGGGCCCTACAGAATCCACGGTCCTCATAAACCTGTAGAGACATTACACACACTACAGGGGCCCTACAGAATCCACGGTCCTCATAAACCTGTAGAGACATTACACACACTACAGGGGCCCTACAGAATCCACGGTCCTCATACACCTGTTGAGACATTGCACACGCTACAGGGGCCCTACAGAATCCACGGTCCTCATAAACCTGTAGAGACAATACACACGCTACAGGGGCCCTACAGAATCCACGGTCCTCATAAACCTGTAGAGACATTACACACACTACAGGGGCCCTACAGAATCCACGATCCTCATAAACCTGTAGAGACATTACACACACTACAGGGGCCCTACAGAATCCACGGTCCTCATAAACCTGTAGAGACATTACACACACTACAGGGGCCCTACAGAATCCACGGTCCTCATAAACCTGTAGAGAGATTACACACACTATAGGGGCTGAGAAAATTCTACAGCCCCACCAGCAACAGCTTGGCAGTACAGGCAGGAACAGCGACCTCATCTACTGCGGCAAATATGCTGAGTCAAGACTAACACAGCGCTACACAAGGCACACACATTTCAACAGAGTGCAATATTTAAACTGTCAAAGTCACCGACGTATGAGAACGAACTCCAGTAAATCCACAAAGTGCAACGGACAACCTGCTAGCATGCTAATATCTACCAAGAGATACGTGTTGCATGAGTTGTGATTTTGTGTACGCAGCAGAATGTGATTGTGTTTATAGTGTGGTGCACAAATATACTGCTAGAGAGGAAGAAAGAATGAATGTCTGAAAAGCACAAGCGAATTTCACATGGTGGTACAGACGTGCAATGTTTCTAATCCTTGCTAATTGATTGGCTCCATCCAAATGAATATCGACCAGGACTTCCAGTAAGAGTTCCTTCTTCACGACAGCTTCAGTGCTGACTAGCCAAACAGATACTGCGTGCCAATTCACCCCGAGGTCACAGCGGCGGACTCTTCTGTGGGCGGGGCATACGCACCGTGTTTGGCTGTAGTGTGATTAGAGGATGTGAGCTGGCAGCTCCGTCAGAGCCATGCTTTGTGTGGCTCTAAGCCACCACATCTGGTTTATACATCACAGTACAGAAATATACACACTGCAAATGACCTGGCTCTCCTGTCTTTCCATTTCATCCCTGCACTTCTTTCTGAAGTTTTATTAGGAATATGAGCTAAACATCATACACAGCCAAGCTATGAGCATGTGTGTGCACTGGTGTGTGTGTGCATGTGTGTGCAAGTGAACGCGTGTGTGTGTGTGCATGTGTGTGCATGGGTGTGTGTGTGCATGTGAACGCATGTGTGTGTGTGTGAACGTGTGTGTTTGCGTGTGTGTGTGTGTGTGAACGCATGTGTCTGTCCCCCCTTTTCTCAGGAATCGAACCCTGAGCAGTAAACCAGCCCGTGTGTGCTCTCTCCCCCCCCCCCCCCCTCCCAGGAACCCCCTGTTTATTCTGCATTTCTCTCGGTCCTCTATCACGTTTCCATGTCTCTGATCTACAAACACACACATGGCACTAATGACTGCTCCTCTGCTCAGGCACTCACTGCTCTCAGCGCCTCTTTAAAGGACCGGAATATTAATCGCAGCACTACTTAGGAATGCACCTTTTATTTAGTTATTTTTCAATAAAATTTTGTTTTGCCCATGTTTCTTTTGATACAATAATGACTTTTGCAAGTGCAGCTTGGTGTAAGAGTTTTGTCCTTAGTGATGCTAATTTCAATGATACTGAGGATTCAGGGAAAGATCCGTAATCACAATGAAGTCACATCCAGGACCATGTGTCAGGTGGGCATAAATATCATTACAGGCATTTAGCAGATGCTCTTATCCAGAGCGACTTTCACAAGCTCACATATCATTTACATCGGATCCATTTACACAGCTGGATATACACTGAAACAATGCAGGCCAAGACCACTGTGGGGAATAACCCAGCACTGAAACCCTGTGGCCAGTCCACCACAGCCCAACACCGCCATGGGGAATAACCCAGCACTGAAACCCTGTGGCCAGTCCACCACAGCCCAACACCGCCATGGGGAATAACCAGCACTGAAACCCTGTGGCCAGTCCACCACAGCCCAACACCGCCGTGGGGAATAACCCAGCACTGAAACCCTGTGGCCAGTCCACCACAGCCCAACACCGCCGTGGGGAATAACCCAGCACTGAAACCCTGTGGCCAGTCCACCACAGCCCAACACCGCCGTGGGGAATAACCCAGCACTGAAACCCTGTGGCCAGTCCACCAGCCAACACCGCCTGGGAATAACCCAGCACTGAAACCCTGGGCCAGTCCACCACAGCCCAACACCGCCATGGGGAATAACCCAGCACTGAAACCCTGTGGCCAGTCCACCACAGCCCAACACCGCCATGGGGAATAACCCAGCACTGAAACCCTGTGGCCATCCCACCACAGCCCAACACCGCCATGGGGAATAACCCAGCACTGAAACCCTGTGGCCAGTCCACCACAGCCCAACACCGCCATGGGGAATAACCCAGCACTGAAACCCTGTGGCCAGTCCACCACAGCCCAACACCGCCATGGGGAATAACCCAGCACTGAAACCCTGTGGCCAGTCCACCACAGCCCAACACCGCCATGGGGAATAACCCAGCACTGAAACCCTGTGGCCATCCCACCACAGCCCAACACCGCCATGGGGAATAACCCAGCACTGAAACCCTGTGGCCAGTCCACCACAGCCCAACACCGCCGTGGGGAATAACCCAGCACTGAAACCCTGTGGCCAGTCCACCACAGCCCAACACCGCCATGGGGAATAACCCAGCACTGAAACCCTGTGGCCCATCCCACCACAGCCCAACACCGCCATGGGGAATAACCCAGCACTGAAACCCTGTGGCCAGTCCACCACAGCCCAACACCGCCATGGGGAATAACCCAGCACTGAAACCCTGTGGCCAGTCCACCACAGCCCAACACCGCCGTGGGGAATAACCCAGCACTGAAACCCTGTGGCCATCCCACCACAGCCCAACACCGCCATGGGGAATAACCCAGCACTGAAACCCTGTGGCCAGTCCACCACAGCCCAACACCGCCATGGGGAATAACCCAGCACTGAAACCCTGTGGCCAGTCCACCACAGCCCAACACCGCCATGGGGAATAACCCAGCACTGAAACCCTGTGGCCAGTCCACCACAGCCCAACACCGCCATGCTGGACAGCGAAGAGAGAGATGCTAAATGCTGTTGCTTTTTAATGGTAATTTTAATGTGTTTATCTGCCTGTTAAAAACATCCACCTACCTGCAGCCTGGAGCACCAGCTGGAGTGTGGCTTTAGTCTGCTCTGCAGGGGTCTGGGGGAGAGAGCACAGCTCTATAAAAACCACAATCATCCACTCTACAGTATGAGCGTTCATACAGACACAGAGTATGAGCGTTCAACAGAGTATGACACAGAGTATGAGCGTTCATACAGACAGAGTATGACACAAAGTATGAGCGTTCATACAGACACAAAGTATGAGCGTTCATACAGACACAGAGTATGAGCATTCATACAGACACAGAGCAGCCTGAGAATTGGGTATACAGAACGAGTATGACGTCACAGAGTAAACGAGTATGACGTCAATACAGGAGTATGACGACAGATATAGCGTCATGACGCACAGGTAAACGAATTGAGCTCACAGAACAGAGTATGACCACAGTAACGTTCATACGACACAGAGTATAATCTAGTATGAGCATCTACGACACAGGGTGTACAGACAGGAGTGAAATGACTCGACACAGTTCAAGATCTAGATGCGTATACGACACAGGTGAAATGGATGTAATGACTGCACAGGTAATCTGATGTGATGACTGCACAGGTAAACTGGATGTGATGACTGACATAGGTAATGGGATGTGATGACTGCACAGTTAATCTAGATGTGATGACTGCACAGGTAATGTGGATGTGATGACTGTACAGGTAATGTGGATGTGATGACTGCACAGGTAATCTAGATGTGATGACTGCACAGGTAAACTGGATGTGATGACTGCACAGGTAAACTGGATGTGATGACTGCACAGGTAATGTGGATGTGATGACTGCACAGGTAATCTAGATGTGATGACTGCACAGGTAAACTGGATGTGATGACTGCACAGGTAATCTAGATGTGATGACTGCACAGGTAATCTGGATGTGATGACTGCACAGGTAACTGGATGTGATGACTGCACAGGTAATGTGGATGTGATGACTGTACAGGTAATCTAGATGTGATGACTGCACAGGTAAACTGGATGTGATGACTGTACAGGTAATGTGGATGTGATGACTGAACAGGTAAACTGGATGTGATGACTGCACAGCTAATGTGGATGTGATGACTGCACAGGTAAACTGGATGTGATGACTGCACAGGTAAAC
>NC_057944.1:41014442-41034442 GCF_018555375.3 Anguilla rostrata
CGCACTCACACACACCCTCACACACGCACTCGCACTCGCACACACACACACACCCTCACACACACACACACACTCGCACTCGCACACACACACCCTCACACACTCGGGTCTCCGGTGGCTGTGGAAGGGAGCGCGTGGCTGTGACTGTTGTGGGCGTGGCTGTGGCTGTTGTGGGCGTGGCTGTGACTGTGGTGGGCGTGGCTGTGACTGTGGTGGGCGTGGCTGTGGCGCAGGTGTGTACAGGTGAGCAGTTTAGCGCAGTGATAAATGAGTGGTGGAAAGCACACCTGTGGGTCCGAGGCCCCTGGGTGTCTGTCAGCGCGGCCCCCATGTGGCCCCCCCACCCCCCCCCGAGCCCGCTCTCCTCCGCGTATCACATCATCACGCTGGAGCTCAGTGCATAATTCACCCTCTGACTGCTTCTTCTGCATGAGTCAATAAACCTGCCCCTCCCCCCCACCCCGCACCCCACCCCACCCCTGCACCCCCCACCCCCATGAACTCCTCACCCCGACGTGCCCCGGCCGAGCGCAGTGCTGCGCTGGAACAGCTGCCTGTGGCCCCCCACTCCACAGGACCCCCCCATCCCGCTCGGCCAGCCCGGTCATTATCTCTGCCCTAATTACCCTCCGCCCGGTCCTCAGTCTAACGAGCGGCTCTCCTTTCAGCTCCGCCCTTACGGCCCGAGACGGAATGTTCTCAGGTTCCACAGCGGCACAGCCACCTGGGATTTGAACCCGTGACACCATTCCACCATACCACCCTCAGCATGAGGGGTGCGTCGAGATCGACAAAGGACATACACACACACAGCACTCTCTCACTGGCACTGTGGTATCAGCATTGGGAACTAATAACAGGAGGCTGTGGGTTTGAATCCAGACGAGGCAAAGCCTTTTACACCAAGTGCTTCCGTAAATGCAGATGATCACAATGCGCAAAAGGAATAGCCCGTCCAATCAAAGCAGATGGACGGTGCCTCTGACGCTGCCTGAACGCGACGGACTGATTCCTGGAACACCTGGAACGCGTACGGAAAAGAGGAGAGAAGGCTGGAATTCCCGGAGCGGAGAGCTAAATCCGCTCCACGTTTACTTCCCGAGATCACCTTCACTTTCAAAACTAAACACAGACAAGCAGTAAGGTTCACTCACAAACCTCCTTACTGTAAAAAGCCAGAACTTAAACACACAATCAACTGAGCAGCAGAGTCCCCCAGCCACAGTCACCAGAATACACACATCCTCACACTGACATCACAGTCACAAGCAAACACCTCAGTCTGGGGTAGGGGTTAGGGAGCAGTGATGTGTGTGAGGGGTTAGGGTGCAGTGATGTGTGTGAGGGGTTAGGGGGTAGGGGTTAGGGAGCAGTGATGTGTGGAGGAGGGTTAGGGAGCAGGATGTGTGTGAGGGGTTAGGGGGTGTAGGGTTAGGGAGCAGTGATGTGTGTGAGGGTTAGGGGGTAGGGGTTAGGGTGCAGTGATGTGTGTGAGGGGTTAGGGAGCAGTGATGTGTGTGAGGGGTTAGGGGGTAGGGGTTAGGGTGCAGTGATGTGTGTGAGGGGTTAGGGAGCAGTGATGTGTGTGAGGGGTTAGGGGGTAGGGGTTAGGGTGCAGTGATGTGTGTGAGGGGTTAGGGAGTAGGGGTTAGAGTGCAGGGATGTGTGTGAGGGTTAGGGAGCGTGTGGTGTGAGAGATTAGGGAGGGGTTAGGGTGCAGTGATGTGTGTGAGGGGTTAGGGGGTAGGGGTTAGGGTGCAGTGATGTGTGTGAGGGGTTAGGGGGTAGGGGTTAGGGTGCAGTGATGTGTGTGAGGGGTTAGGGAGCAGTGATGTGTGTGAGGGTTAGGGGGTAGGGGTTAGGGAGCAGTGATGTGTGAGGGGTTAGGGAGTAGGGGTTAGGGTGCAGTGATGTGTGTGAGGGTTAGGGGTAGGGTTAGGGTGCAGTGATGTGTGTGAGGGTTAGGGGGTGTAGGGGGTTAGGGAGCAGTGATGTGTGTGAGGGGTTAGGGGTAGGGGTTAGGGAGCAGTGATGTGTGTGAGGGTTAGGGGTAGGGGTTAGGTGCAGTGATGTGTGTGAGGGTTAGGGAGCAGTGATGTGTGAGGGGTTAGGGGTAGGGGTTAGGGTGCAGTGATGTGTGTGGTAGGGGTTAGTGAGCAGTGATGTGTGTGGGGTTAGGGGTAGGGTTAGGTGCAGTGATGTGTGAGGGGTTAGGGGGTAGGGGTTAGGGTGCAGTGATGTGTGGAGGGTTAGGGAGCAGTGATGTTGTGAGGGTAGGGGTAGGGTTAGGTGCAGGAGTGTGTGAGTGGGGTAGGGGGACAGGAGTGTGTGAGGGTTAGGGGCAGTGATGTGTTGAGGAGTTCAGGGTAGGGGTTAGAGCAGGGATGTGTGTGAAGGGTAGGAGCAGTGATTGGTGAGCGTTAGGATGCAGTGTTGTTGAGGGTTAGGGTAGGTTAGAGTGCAGGATGTGAGGAGCATATAGGAGCAGTAAATGTGTAGGGTAGGGTAGGGGTTAGCAGATTAAGGACAGTAGTGTAGAGAGTTAGGGGTAGGGGTTAATAGCAGAGTATAGTAGTAGGACAGTGAGTTGCAGGGGTTAGGCAGGGTAGGCAGTGAGGTGAGGAGTTAGGAGCAGTGATGTGTGAGGTTAGGTAGGGGTTAGGTGCAGGATGTGGTGGGATGATCTGGTGGTGAAAGTTAGGAGTGCTGGGGGCAGCAGGGGGGATTTATTTACAGCCCCCCATCCCCAATCTTAATAGAGTCTCCTGCACCCCAGAATCCTGGCAGCCTGCTGGCAATATACAGCTGAGAGCATAAACCCCATAAATCCAGCTGCTCAATATTCACACATTCAAACACATTCAAACACTTCCATAAATACACATACCGTACAGATCAGCACATCCATTACACACACAGATATACACACGCACGCACGCACACGCACGCGCACACCCCCCACACACACCGACACACCCCACACACGCACCCCCCCCACACACGCACACACCCCCCCCACCACACACACACACACAACGCGGCGCGCACCCCCCCCACCACACCCCCACACGCACACACCCCCCCCCCCCACACCACACACCACACACACTCTCTAGGGCCCACTCGACCATGGGTCACCCACTCTGACCTGTGACCTTTGACCTGTGCGGTAGCCCACATAAAGAGTTTGCTTTAACCTCTTTAAGTAAAGACGGGGGAGAGGGATGAGTCAGATTTCAAATCTTATTGGCCAATACAGATATGACTGATATCATTGAGCATGTAACGCTGTTTTACCCACTGATGGGGCGATTAGGCCTGGCTCTACCTTGGCTTTCCAGGTGATCCCAAAGGCGTTGGGTGGGTTTGAGCTCAAGGCTCTGTGCGGGCCAGTCAACTTCTTCCACACCATTTTCAACAAAACCATTCTTTACAGCATATGTCTTTGTCCCAAACAAGGCACTGTAAGTAATATTTTACACACACACAGCTCATTGGCTCTCGCTGCACCCTCAGGAACAGCAGCACAAACTCCAAACCAGTCAGTTTCCCAACAAAAAGAAGAGATTCAAATGTCCCCAGCAAACAGACACACTAGCATCAAACCACACACCAGCACCAAACCACACACACACCACACACCAGCATCAAACCACACACACATCACACACCAGCACCAAACCACACACACCACACACACACTACCGCTCACCCAGCCCCCCTCCCCCCATAAAGCACAGAAGGCAGAAGCAGTTAAGGAGGAAGAGGAGGACAAAGCCCGTCCTCTTCCTCACAGGTGTGCACATGCCTGGGATTCAATTAGGGCCGTCTGCATAAGACTGGCAAGGGAGGGGGTGTGGGGGGGGGCGAGCGAGGGGGGGGGCTCTACATCCAGAGAGTCATGACCCCACCATGACCTTCCTCCATAATTCATCCCAGGAAAAAGGCTCCTGGAATTTGAGTTTCCTCTTCCAAAAAAAAACTTTGCTGGCCTGTGACCGGCATTAAAGAGTGAGAGAACGCAGAAATGTCCCACATTAAAGATTAACAGCGTCCCCGCGGCTCTGGGGCTCTGCACTGCGAGCTGAGCAAGTGAACCCCACTTTCACCTGACCTACAGGGCACAGAGCACCCCTCACTCACCACACACACACTGAGCACCCCTCACTCACACACACTCACCCACACTCACACACACACTGAGCACCCCTCACTCACACACACACTCACACAGAGCACCCCTCACTCACCACACACACTCACACACACTCACACAGAGCACCCCTCACTCACCACACACACACACAGAGCACCCCTCACTCACCACACACACACAGAGCACCCCTCACTCACACTCACACACACACAGAGCACCCCTCACTCACCACACACACACACACACAGAGCACCCCTCACTCACCACACACACACACACAGAGCACCCCTCACTCACCACACACACACCACACAGAGCACCCCTCACTCACCACACACACCACACACTCACACAGAGCACCCCTCACTCACCACCACACCACACAGAGCACCCCTCACTCACACACCACCACACAAGCACCCTCACTCACACACACTCACACACACTCACCACCACACAGAGCACCCCTCACCACCACACAACACTCACACACACACTCACACACACACCAGCCTCCTCACCACACACACTCACACACACTCACCACCAGTCACACAGGAGGACCTATCCCAAACAGACTCAACTCAACGGAAAAATATAGCCAACTATCTGATTACTGAAAATATTATAAAATAACTATGCTTAAGGCATATCTATGATGCACTAGCAATCTCAAGTCTTTACACACTTTAGCCGAATTTGTGCACCTTTTACCTGTATTTGCTGTTCTAAAATGTGTTTGGGGCATTTCTGGACGTTTCTGGGCATGGTGCTGTTTTGTGTGTGGGGAGGGGTGGGCGTGGCTGCAGAGCTTCTGGTTTCTGATCAGATTTCAGTGCTTGTTGCTGGTTAGCTGCTGCGATGGCAGATGTTAAGGAGCCTAGATACAGCAAAGCAAAAAGACAAGCTGCCAGGGCTTCCAAAACTAGAGTCCACCGTGGAATCACTTTTCTTCAGTGGTGTCAGTTGAAGTTCTTGCAGATGTATTTAGGTTACTACCTGCAAGGTCTCATTTGGTACGTCTTTTATTTTTATTTTTTAAGTAGCTACTTGCATGCCGTAGCCTACAGGAAGCTAACGACACGAGTCCCCTCTGGTTCTCAAAATGACTGACACCGGAAGGGAACTGATCAGATTTCAAACTTCTCACGCCGTCATTTTCATTACCAGCGACACCACGCGGCGAAACGCTTTGGGTGGAAATCCGGCATCAGAAGGATGACCACACTGCCGTTAGGAATCCAGCAGAGTCAGAATATTAGCTCCAGGGAGCGCTGGAACAGGGCACAGCGTGTGTGGAAAATGGATTCCAAGAAAACCCACCTAGTCATCGTACCCACTTTGTCACAGGCCAGCCCAAAAACGTATTTCTGCCTACGCCACTGCAGCCTGAGAAACCTGCTCCAAGGGCTTATTTATGGCAAATAATCATTTTGATCGGAATGCTAAAATATTCGCCTATTTCATCCCACTTCTGTTGCAAATGTCATAATTAAACTGTGAAGACATTTATTAAGCCATCATTGTGAGTTTCAATATTACGACAAAAATAGTTTTTTTTATCAAAACACAAGAATATTCGTGCAAAACACAGATTCTGTAAATGTCCTGCGTGCAGTTTATTGATGACATAAACGCACCAAATCAGTCCGAGCCAATCAGAATTCCAGAGGTGCTTTTTGTGAGGTTAATATGTGCATTTGTAACATGCGTGCCTGTTTGCACAGACGTGTGTGTGTGTGTGTGTGGCGGTGCAGTGTGCGAATGGGTGTTGTGTGTGCGCGATGTGATGTGTGTGTGTGTGTGCGTGTGTGAGTGTGTGAGAGTGTGTGTGTGTGTGTGTGAGTGTGTGTGTGTGTGTGTGTGAGTGTGTGTGTGTGTGTGTGTGTGAGTGTGTGTGTGTGTGTGTGTGTGTGAGTGTGTGTGAGTGTGTGTGTTAGAATATTAGTTAACGTGGCTCCAAATCAACACCAGAGGAAAAATCTGCAGTCTCTGTTCCCCCATTCCCACACACTAACCCTAACCCTAACCCATTTCATCTTCACATCAAAAAGTCATTTAGAACAAAAGACAAAAAGAGAGAAAGAAAGAGAAAAATAGAAAGGGAGAGAGAAAGGAGAGAGAGTAAAAGTGAGAGAATGAGAGAAAGGCAGAGAAAGAGAGAGAATAAAATGGAAAGGGAGAGAGAGTGAAAGTGAGAGAGAGAGAGAAACAGAGTGACAGGGAAAGAGATAGAGAGAAAGGAAGAGAGAGGGAGAATTCCCAGGGAAAGGGGGATGGGGCGAATGAAAGAGAGAGCCAGTGCGATATGAAAGCCAGGTGGCCCGATGGGAGACACGGGGACAGGGGACAGAGCAATCAAAGCCCACTCTGCAGCCGCGTTTGGGAGGCACAAATCAAAGACCATGCAAATGCAGAGAAAATGAGAACTTACCAGATGTTCTAATCCGGCTTTGATGTTTCCGCCATCCCTGAAACAGAAGAACAAATTTCCTAAATGTAAATAAAACCCCGCTGGTTAATTGTCTCTAAATAAAAAGCATTTGCAACCTGCTCACCCTTTTCTCCCTGTCTCTCTCTGGCTCTGGCTCCTGTATAGCTGATAATTGCAGTTTATTAGGCTTTTTTTAGGGACTGTTGCGCTGTTCAAAAGGCCCTTTCTTCTCTGTCCAATTAATACAGTGTTAGAAGCCAACAAACAATCGCTCTTAGCAATGAAGAGGGCTCAACCCCTCTCTGCGTCCATTACAATAACGATAATGACTGTGTGTGTGTGCATGTGTGAGTGTGTGTGTGAGTGTGTGTGTGTGTGTGAGTGTGTGTGTGTGTGTGTGTGTGTGTGTGTGTGTGTGTGTGTGTGTGTGTGTGTGTGTGTGTGTGTGTGTGTGTGTGTGTGTGTGTGTGTGACAGTGCTCATGTCCCTGTGAGTGTGTGTGCATGCATGTGTTACACACAGAGTACTCTACTCTCTCTTTACACACAGAGTACTCTACTCTCTCCTCACACACAGAGTACTCTACTCTCTCCTTACACACAGAGTACTCTACACTCTCCTTACACAGAGTACTCTACTCTCTCCTTACACAGAGTACTCTACTCTCTCCTTACACACAGAGTACTATACTCTCTCCTTACACACAGAGTACTCTACTCTCTCCTTACACAGAGTACTCTACTCTCTGCTTACACACAGAGTACTCTACACTCTCCTTACACACGGAGTACTCTACTCTCTCCTTACTCACAGAGTACTCTACTCTCTCCTTACACACAGAGTACTCTACACTCTCCTTACACAGAGTACTCTACGCTCTCCTAAAGCAGATATAAAAAAGAAGCCAGAGGGCAACACACACCCTCACACACTCTCCTCATGCGCCTCTTTCAAAACGAACTGCTGGCTGACAAAAGTTCATAGTTAAATTATGCATCCGCCCAAACAAGGGTGACCAATGACCCGTGTGATTGGCTCAGAAGGGGAACCGTGTGATTGGCGCAGAAGGGGACCCGTGTGATTGGCTCAGAAGGGGACCAGTGTGATTGGCTCAGAAGGGGACCCGTGTGATTGGCTCAGAAGGAGACCCATGTGATTGGCTCAGAAGGGGACTCATGTGATTGGCTCAGAAGGGGACCCATGTGATTGGCTCAGAAGGGGACAGGGTTAATTAGTGAGGGAAACATTCACACAAAACTAGAATGAAATGATATGGAAACCACGATGCAGCAGCTATTACAGCAGCGTGGCAGCTCAAACACAAAGGGAATGATATAAAATAGATGCATTGACAGTCATTTAAACAGCATGGACAGCCCAGAAGAGATAGGAGCGATTAAAAGAGCAAATTGCATAAATAATAATGCATTTCACATTCAAATTATTACATATCAAAGAGCAACAACATCACCCCTACCACACACACACCACACACACACACTCAACATGAGACACACACACACCACCCACATAACTCACACACACACACACCACACACACACACGCACACACACACCACACAACAACACACACCACACACACACACACACACACACACACACACACACACACACACACACACACACACACACACACACTCACACGCACACACACACATACACTCGCACGCACACTCATGTTAATATTCCTACTCTGGTTGTGGCAGGTCCCTTAATCAGAGAGACAGAAAAAAGAGAGAACGAACCAGTGAAAGAGAGAGAGAGAGAGAGAGAGAGAGAGAGGGGTGTATTGATGCGAGATCTCCTAATGGCCCAGTAGCATCACAATGAAAGCCTACACCATCTCTAAAATTACTCTACCAATCCCCACATCCCCATCAGCAGTACCCAGCTTCCTGCAAATTACAGCCCCCCTCCAGGGCGCCACGATCAATCCCCTCCCCAGAAACACAGCGCTGATGATAAAGGTTCCCGGTCTGAGGATTCAAGACTCCAGTACATCAGGGAGGGGCCTGTCGGCACCTCAGGACACCAACCTCATTTTCATTTTTCATTTACAACCCAGAAACAAAAAGGGGGGGTGGGGGGCGAGCTGTTAATCCCCTGCTCAGCCGTTCGTTCAGCTGGCTGCATGTGACCACTTAAGAAAAACTTCATCTAGTTTTAATTACATCACAATCTGAGTAACAAACCGGCACATTTATTATACATGACGGCTCAAGACAAATTGAAGAGGCAGACATTGGTTACCGTAGTGACAGTGTGGTGTAATCCCCTAATGAAACGATTTCACAGGACACGCACTGGGAAGGGGCGGGGCAAGGGGGCGGGGTGAGGTGTGCAGGTGAGAAGGCGGGGCCTATCCTCAAACAACTGCCTGAGAAAGGAGCTCGCACTCCTCCAGCTAACTTCTCTCTCTCCCTCGTCCATCTCCATCCCTCTCCCCACTTCTTCCTCCTGCCATCCTGTCCTCTCTCTCTCCCCTGTCATCTCCCTCCTCCCCTTTCTCTCCACCTTCCCTCTGCCTCCGTCCTCTCTCTGTCCATCTCTCCATCCCCTCTCTCTCCCACTCTCCCTGCCCTCTCCCTGTGAACCTCTCTCTCTCCCCCTTCTTCCTCCCCTCCCTCTCCCTAACCCTGTCTATCCCCCTGTCTCTCTCTCTTCGTCTCTCTCCCCAGTTACCATGGCCATCCCTGTCATGACTTCATCAATATTAGCACAGCCCCCCCCCCTCCCCCCTGCAGACAGGAGTCCTAATTCAATTATAAGGCTGAAACCTGATAAAATGGCACTGGAGTGGAAAATAGGCGGATTATTGGCAAATGAATAAAGATCTGTATCGAGCAGAAACACCCGCGTACAGCTTCTTTTCATTTCTTCCCCTGTTTGTCATTTTCTTTTTTTCAAAATAAAAGCACCATCCTTTGCCTGCAGGTCACTAGGGAACACAGTCCTAAACACCCCAACCCCCCGCCACCCCCCCAACGCACACGCACACCAGCCTCCATGCAGCTACATTGATTTCTGAATTAGTCTGTAATATTAAATAATTAATATACTTGCCATGATTGATGTTTTGCATTAGCCCAATATTAGGTTATCAATCAAAATCCACTTGGTTTAATGTAATAATATTGAAGAAGTGTCAGGGGCTGTTCATCCAATTTGTAGCTGAAGCCACGCAGATAGTACTGCTGCTGGAGACAGGGCAGGACACAGATAGCCCCCCCTGGGGGTGGGGGGGCACTGCTCCTACAACCATGATGGGGGGGGGGGGGGGTTACTGCCTCTACACACACACACACAGACAGACACACACACAGGCAATGATAAGAGCTTGCAGTGTCATACACACACACACACACACAAACAGGCACACATGCGCGCACACACACACACACACACACACACACAGTCGGACACACACACACGGCTGATAAATGGGTCTGCTCTCTTGTCTCCTGCTCAGATGATGGACTTCAGTGCTGTGCAGCAGCTCAGTTGTCATAGAGATGATGGTTACCACACTGCCACAGTCAGGCTGATTCCTGCTGACCTTGAGGTCGGGGGGGGGGGGGGGGCACATGACCCCAGCTGCAGGAGACTGGCAGCAAGTTTACACTGGGAGTCCACAGACCTGCAGCTACATTGATCTACCCCTCCCAGACCTGTCGCCACAGCCAGCTAGACACCCTGGTCACATGACTCCGTGACATCACCACCACTGCCAGACCTGTCGCCACAGCCAGCTAGACACCCTGGTCACATGACTCCGTGACATCACCACCACTGCCAGACCTGCCGCCAGAGCCAGTGAGCCACCCTGGTCACATGACACAGTGACATCACCAGCACTGCCAGACCTGTCGCCACAGCCAGCTAACACCCTGTACATGAGTCTAATACACCACTGCCAGACCTGCGCCAGGCAGGGAACCTGACATAACAGTACATCACAGCACAGACTGTCGCACAGCAGAAGCACCAAACAAGCTATATGTAAAGTAGACAGAATAATAAAAAGAGACAGGAGGAGAGAGAGAGAGAGAAACAGAGAGAGAGGGAGGGAGAGAGAGAAAAAGACAGAAAGAACCGTGAGTTTAAAAAAATCGTTTATTTCTTTAATGTTCCGGTAAAAAGGCCTCATTATTTATTCCCACTTAATTAAGTAAAAGAGGACAAACAAGTCAAAGTGTTAAAAGAGCTCGGTGTAATGCAGGCTCCTGCAGCACTCAATACTGGAGGACTGCAGACGTCTGGATATCCGTCATGTCCGGGGGGGCTGGCGCGGGCCGGCGGGGGGGCGGGGGGCGGCGGAGGGGGGGCGGGCGCGGCTCCAGGCCCACAGTCTCACGCCTGGTCTCCCGGCCCTCATCCTCATCATTATCCTCTCCCTCCGAAGGCCACCATTATGTTCATCACCCCCCCCCCCCCCCCTCGCTCCTTTCATCTCCACCCTGGTAGCAGGTAGCACACAATTAATTACAGACAGAGCTCCAGACACCAACTGTCATTTGTGGTCAGGTTTGGAATAATTGCATTAGGGTTTCAGCTTCTTTTGTTTTTTCCTCTCCTCTCTCTCTCTTCTCTTCTTCATTCTCATGCCCGTACTGGACATGGCGGAGATGAATATCTTTAGTCAGTGGATGGAGGAGTGGAGGATTTTAAAATGCAAAGCCAGTCATTTGATTTCCAGCTAACAGAGAGCCCCATTAGCACAGCGCTCATCAGCCATACATTAGCATTAGCGCTGCGTGGTAACGAGCCCGAGCCCGAACCCGAACCCCGAACCCCGAGCCCGAACCCCGAACCCCGAGCCGTCAGCCCGCCAGACGCGCGTGTGCGCAGGCCTGACGCCGCTCTGCAGCCGCCCAGCAGCCGCCCAGCAGCCGACGCGCTTTTTACATCGATTTATCTCTGGCCCCGCTGACCCGACATGTGTAAATATGATAAGAGAATTGTGTTATCAATAATAATGCCATGTAATCCCTCTTTCATATCGATGGATGAAGATAAACCAGGAAAAGCAGGACTGCTGACTGTTAATGAATTTATGTATGAATTCCCCAGAGTTCACATATCCACCCCCCCCCCCAACATCCAGCCCGCCAAAATACAGCGCCCCTCAAATGAACCCTTTAACCTCACACACATCCACACCACAGCGCAGAAAGAGGGTCTTCTGTCCACACTTTACAAAGACAAACTGGATATTTTGTTTTTAAAGATTTACATCAATTTCATTTTTCACACTCATTAGCTTCATATTAAGAGTCCCACTAAAAGAGGGGGGAGTGTGTGGTTCAGTAAAGGGGGAGTGTGTGGTTCAGTAAAGGGGGAGTGTGTGGTTCAGTAAAGGGGGAGTGTGTGGTTCAGTAAAGGGGAGGTGTGTGGTTCAGTAAAGGGGGAGTGTGTGGTTCAGTAAAGGGGGAGTGTTTGGTTCAGTAAAGGGGGAGTGTGTGGTTCAGTAAAGGGGAGTGTGTGGTTCAGTAAAGGGGAGTGTTTGGTTCAGTAAAGGGGAGTGTTTGGTTCAGTAAAGGGGGAGTGTGTGGTTCAGTAAAGGGGGAGTGTGTGGTTCAGTAAAGGGGGAGTGTTTGGTTCAGTAAAGGATTGAGGATTGACCCGGCAACAGGCTGGCAACGACCCAGAAACAGCCCGGCAACGACCCAGAAACAGCCCGGCAACGACCCGGAAACAGCCCGGCAACGACCCGGAAACAGCCCAGCAACAACCTGGAAACAGCCAGGCAACGACCGGCAACGCACGCCGGAAACCGAACGACCGCGAAACAGCCCGGCAACGACCGAAACAGCCTGGCAACGACCCGGAAACAGCCCGGCAACGACCCGGAAACAGCCCGAAACACCTGAAACAGCCCGGAAACAGCCGGAACAGCCCGAAACACCCGGCAACGACCCGGAAACAACCCGGCAACGACCCGGAAACAACCCGGCAACGACCCGGAAACAACCCGGCAACGACCTGGAAACAACCCGGCAACGACCCGGAAACAACCCGGCAACGACCTGGAAACAACCCGGCAACAGCCCGGCAACAGCCCGGCACGCCCGGAACAACCGAACACCCGGAAACAGCCCGGAAACAGCCCGGAAACAGCCCGGCAACGACCCGGAAACAGCCCGGCAACAGCCCGGCAACAGCCCGGAAACAGCCCGGAAACAGCCCGGCAACGACCCGGAAACAGCCCGGCAACAACCCGGAAACAGCCCGGAAACAGCCCGGAACAGCCCGGAAACAGCCCGAAACAGCCCGGCAACGACCCGGAAACAGCCTGGCAACGACCCGGAAACAGCCCGGCAACGACCCGGAAACAGCCCGGCAACGACCCGGAAACAGCCCGGCAACGACCCGGAAACAGCCCGGAAACAGCCCGGAAACAGCCCGGAAACAACCCGGCAACGACCCGGAAACAGCCCGGCAACAACCCAGCAACGACCCGGAAACAGCCCGGAAACAGCCCGGAAACAGCCCGGAAACAGCCCGGAAACAGCCCTGAAACAGCCCGGAAACAGCCTGGCAATGGCCTGACACAGGGAACCCAGGCCTGTCATGCACGTGACAGCCAGTCCGAGCCAAAGTGACATCCCTGTCAAAACAGGGAACAGCTGCGCTTTCCGAATAAATAAAAGAACACCGGCCCTGGGGGGGGCTGTTATATACGAGCTGTCTGTCAATCTCAGAGCGGAAGAGCGGCGGCCACAGCGGCGGTATGAAGAAGACATCAGTCAGGCTACTTCACGCCTCATCAGGCGTGTGATTGAGCATTCACACGGCGCTACACACCCGATAAACTCCGGGAAAAAACTTATTAAAAAACGTGATGTGATGGAGTGACTTATCGGACTGATCCGCCACGTCTGACAATAAACTCCCTCTTTTCAAAACTTTGCCGTCAGTCCGTTATCAAATAAGAGGAGAAGAAAAACAGAGAGAAATGAGAGGCAGGGAGAGGCCAAGCAGCCGCTCATCCCCCCTGCTTTAGACCTGCTCTGATTGGCACTCTGCCCTGGACCTGCTCTGATTGGCCCTCTGCTCTGGACCTGCTCTGATTGGCCCTCTGCTCTAGACCTGCTCTGATTGGCCCTCTGCTCTGGACCCGCTCTGATTGGCCCTCTGCTCTGGACCTGCTCTGATTGGCCCTCTGCTCTGGACCCGCCCTGATTGGCCCTCTGCTCTGGACCTGCTCTGATTGGCCTTCTGCTCTGGACCTGCTCTGATTGGCCCTCTGCTCTAGACCCGCTCTGATTGGCACTCTGCTCTGGACCTGCTCTGATTGGCCCTCTGCTCTAGGCCTGCTCTGATTGGCCCTCTGCTGTAGACCCGCTCTGATTGGCCCTCTGATCTGGACCTGCTCTGATTGGCCAGCACTGATCTGGACCTGCTCTGATACCACCACGCACTCTGCTCCTGCCGACTGGCTGAAGCTAAGCAAGTGGGGGCTTGGTTAGTACTTGGTTGGGAGACCACCAGGGAATACTGAGTTGTTGCTGGAAGTGGTGTTGGTGGGACAGCAGGGGGCAATCTTCCCTCTGGTCAAATAAACCCCAATGCCCCAGTGCAGTGATGGGGACACTGTGCTGTAGGAGATGCCTGATTAAACCGAGGTCCTGACTCACTGTGGTCATTAAAGATCCCATGACACTTATCGCAAACAGTAGGGGGTTCCCCGGTGTTCTGGCTAAAATCCCAGATCTGGCTCTCGCAAAAACTTGCCACCTAATCATCCCCTGATTTAATTAGCTAAAAAATGTTCTCTCCCTCCAGTGGAGCTGCTCAATGGCCAACAATAGAGGATTGTGGTTGTACTGGGCAGCTCCCAGGTATGAATGCGTATGAGTGTGAAGCAAGGCGTTCCTGCAAAAGAGCATCCATGCTCAGGGAACCTACCCTGGGTAAATAAAGGTTAAAGAAAATAAAAGAAATAATCTCTGCTCTGGACCCGGCCTGCTCGGACGCTTTGTGCTCTCCTCTGCTCTGGACCTTGCCTCTGTATTGGGCCCTCTGCTCTGGACCCGCCCTTGCCTTACCGCTTGATGGCCCTCTGCTCTCGATTGGCCTCGCTCTGGACCCTGTTGCCTCTGCTGACCGCTCTGATTGGCCCTCTGCTCTGGACCTGCTCTGATTGGCATCCTGGCAGCACTGAGCTAACGGGCGGGGAGGTGAAATTGAAAATGTATTCCTGAGTGTAATGCTGCCATCGCTTTTCATTCTCCTGTTAAGCTGCTATCGGCGGGGGGGGGGGGGCAGATAAATGAACATCGGTCGAGCTTTGGCTGGAGCGCTCGGCACAAAAGACCCACACAAGAGTGAAGCGTGAGCAGGATGTCTTTAATGAGATCAGGATCCATCCCCCACCCCAGCTCTGCCCCCACACCCCCCACCCCCCATTTCAGCCTCAGGACCCGACAGGACGGTGCTACCCCAGGAAAAGCCCAAAATGCTGTTTTCGCTTCAGCAGGGTGAAGAGGCGTCAGAGAGGAAAAAGCAGGATTTAAGATTTCCCCATGCCTGCCTTCACCTCTGCTATAACAGGCTTTCTGGAGCACAGAGGCTGCGTTTGATATTTTATAGCCCATAAATAGTTCAGTCAGACAAACGGAGTTGTGTTTAATAATGAAGGAGGATCAGGACACTGCTGAGGCCTGATCTGGGGTCAGCGCTCCCCACATGCCCCCATTCCGCTAGCTGCCGCCCAATCAGAGCACAGCACACCACGCTTCCCTAGCTACAGCCCAATCAGAGCACAGCACACCACGCTTCCTTAGGTACTGCCCAATCAGAGCACAGCACACCACGCTTCCCTAGGTACTGCCCAATCAGGGCACAGCATACCATGCTTCCCTAGGTACTGCCCAATCAGAGCACAGCACACCACGCTTCCCTAGGTACTGCCCAATCAGAGCACAATATACCACGGTTCCCTAGCTACTGCCCAATCAGATCACAGCACACCATGCTTCCCTAGGTACTGCCCAATCAGAGCACAGCACGCCACGCTTCTCTAGGTACTGCCCAATCAGAGAACAATATACCACGGTTCCCTAGCTACTGCCCAATCAGGTCACAGCATACCATGCTTCCATAGCTACTGCCCAACAGAGTATCATGCCTAGCTACGCCAATAAGCACGCATGCTTCCTAGCTACCACCCAATCAGCATGCAACCAAGCGATGATGGATGAGGGACCGAGAGACCAGACGTAGCAATAAAGCAGTACTACACTAGTAGTATATTGGTAACTAGTAGGAGTAAAGCAGGAGTACAAGCAGCAGTACTATGACTGTAGTAGTACTAATGCAGTAGTAAACCAGTACTAGTAGTAGTACAGAGCCTGCGTCAGGGCTGCACCACGTAAGAGCCGGGCCAAAGCCTTACAAATTACACCCCCACACACACACCCCACACCCCCCCCCCCCTCACACACCCCACAGCGGGGGGGCATAAAGAGCATTCAGACCTGCGATTGAGTGCCTTCACAGTCTCAGCGGTGAGGCAGATTTCATTTGAGAGATACATTTTAAAGAAAATGGACTTTTTTTGGGGGCGGGGAGGGGACGGTAACAAAGCTCTTAAAGACAGAGAAAGCGACGGCAATCAATTTCTCCGCTCCATCAATAGCCCGGGTCCTTTTCATCTCCCTCCAATTATAACTTCCACTAATCAAAAAACCTCCATTATCGGACCCGAACAATATCACTCCCAAACAATTTTTTCAAACTCTGTAGATTGAAACACTTGTGCACAAAGAGCGCGCGAGGAGCAGGGGGATGCTGGCATTGAAGCGGCCGCCGGAATCTCCCGCTTCCACGGCGACCGCGGGCGCGGCGCAGAAACAATGGCGCGGAGCGGCAGCTGCCGCATAAAGAGATGATCTGGCACCAAATGAAAAGGAGGAGGAGGGGGAGAAAAACGCCCAATTCATTTGCAAATCAAGTCGACCGTTGGTTTGGTAACGGTGAGGAGTTAACAAGGTAATCACTTTCAATCCAGCGGCTCGACTGCGCCCCGCACCCCACGCACCCCGGGCCCCGAAAAGAGCCCCCACTCCACCCCACGCACCCCGGGCCCCGAAAAGAGCCCCCACTCCACCCCACGCACCCCGGGGCCCGAAAAGAGCCCCCACTCCACCCCACGCACCCCGGGGCCCGAAAAGAGCCCCCACTCCACCCCGTGCACCCCGGGGCCCGAAAAGAGCCAGAGCGTTTCACTCTCTCTCTGTCTCTATGTCTCTCTCTCTCTCTGTCTCTATGTCTCTCTCTGTCTCTGTCTCTATGTCTCTCTCTCTGTCTCTCTCTATCTCTCTCTGTCTGTCTGTCTCTCTCTCTCTGTCTCTATGTCTCTCTCTCTCTATGTCTCTCTCTCTCTGTCTCTCTCTATCTCTCTCTGTCTGTCTGTCTCTCTCTCTCTGTCTCCGTCTCTATGTCTCTCTCTCTCTGTCTCTGTGTCTCTCTCTCTCTGTCTCTGTCTGTCTGTCTCTCTCTCTGTCTCTCTCACACGTACACAGGAAAAAAGAAAAAAGTTACAGCAGAGAGGAGAGAGAAAGACGCTCAGGGCGGAATGAGAGGATGAGGGGAAGATGACACGGAGAGCAGAGTCGGTCCGTTTACGCCACTTATTTCGTTGAGCCTGTTCGTTGAGCTCGTTAGTTGAGCCTGTTCGTTGAGCTCGTTAGTTGAGCTCGTTAGTTGAGCCTGTTCGTTGAGCTCGTTAGTTGAGCCTGTTCGTTGAGCTCGTTAGTTGAGCCTGTTCATTGAGCTCGTTAGTTGAGCCTGTTCGTTGAGCTCGTTAGTTGAGCCCGTTCGTTGAGCTCGTTAGTTGAGCCCGTTTGTTGAGCTTGTTCGTTGAGCCCGTTGCTCTGGTAATGGGTAATCACAGCCTGCTGCACGACTGTGCGAACAGCAGCAATCAGTGTCTCTTTCAACCCACAGGCCCCACCCAATCACCTACACCCAAATACCCCAACACTCACCCTGTACCCAAACACCCCACCATCCAGCCTTCACCCAAACACCCTTATACTCACGGCGACATAGCTCAGGAGGTAAGACCGATTGTCTGGCAGTCGAAGGTTTGCCGGTTCAAACCCCGCCCTGGGCGTGTCGAAGTGTCCTTGAGCAAGACACCTAACCCCTAAAACCCTAACTGCTGTGGCGAATGAGAGGCATCAATTGTAAAGCGCTTTGGATAAAAGCGCTATATAAATGCAGTCCATTTACCATTTACTCACCCTGTACCCAAACACCCCAACACCCATCCTGTACCCAAACACCACTACACCCACCCTTCACCCAAACACCCCAACATTCACCCTGTACCCAAACACCCCTACACCCACTCTGTACCCAAACACCACTACCGCCACCCAGTACTCAAACACCCCAAATACCCCAACACCCACCCTGTACCCAAACACCCCTACACCCAACCAGTACCCAAACACCTCGATACTCGCCCTGTATCCAAACACCCTAACACTTGCCCTGTACCCAATCACCCCAACACTCATCCTGCACTGTCTGCTTGTTTGCTGCTATTTGTGAACCTCTGTTAGATGGGCAATGTCTCTCCAGCCAGAACTGTTCAAGTGTGATTTCAAGTTCAGAACAGCTCTCCTGGTCTAAGAGCAGAGAAGATTGGAGGGTTCACATCCTGCAGCTAAAGTGTGAATATATGGCGCAAAGCAGATTCTATCATGGTAGGTCTTCTAAAATAAATCTGCAAAAACCTAATTCTTCAATATGATTTAGCAGTTTACGATGCAGCATTTCATTGGCCAAGGTGATAATCTCAAAGCCGAAGCAGTTTTTTTCTGTTTGAAAAGTACCCAGAACTTCTTTTTTCAAGACACAGAACATTCAGAGCATTCTCATGCAGAACAGTAAGCTTCAGAACATTCTCAGATAGAACACTAAGCTGCAGAACATTCTCATGTGGAACACTAAGCTGCAGAACATTCTCAGATAGAACACTAAGCCGCAGAACATTCTCAGATAGAACACTAAGCCACAGAACATTATCAGATAGAACACTAAGCTGCAGAACAGTATCAGATAGAACACTAAGCTGCAGAACATTCTCAAATAGAACACTAAGCTGCAGAACATTCTCAGATAGAACGCAGAGCTTCAGAACATTCTCAAATAGAACGCTAAGGGGTGCAGTGTGGTAGCATTCTGGCTATGTGCTAACAACAACATGAAACAGCACAAATACTGCAGTGCTGGACACAGTGGCCCAGTGCGTTTACTTTCTAACAGAGAGCACAAGCCTCTTGGCTAATGACAGGCTTCACCCAAACAGGGATAATTAAGTCTAGTGTTTAACATATTAAGGCTAATTGTGTAATAGTGTGTAAAGATTTGACACGGGGTTGGCTTGGTGGTCCTGAAAAGGGAGAGAGGGGGTATCCCTTTGGTTTGGTAAGCTGTGTTTGGGGAGGGTGACTGCGTCTATTCAACACAAAATGAAGAGAAAGAAAGAGAGACGGTTAATGAAGCTTTTATCAGAAATAAAAGCAACACGTGCCACTCCAGCACTTTATCTCCCAGCAGCCGGTCGGCTCACACTAATCTCCGTGACCAGATTAAAAAACGCAGACTCTGCTCCCTCCCTCTCCCTCCAATCACTCTCTCCGTGTCCAGACAACCGCTGCAAAAAACTCAAACTTTAAATTCTGTAAAACATAACTCAAAATAAGATTTTCAAAACTCAAATATTTTCTGAATGAGAATAAGGAATGAGAGGAAGTTTAAAGTATAAAAATGAATTACCACCAGAATATACATTTTCTCTCCTTCCTATCCTCTTTTCTTCACCATCACTCTTTCCCTCTCTGCCTCTCTCTCTCTCTTTGCCCTCTCCTCTCTCCCTCCCTCCCTCCCTCCCGTTGAGGCCTAACAGCTGTGGGCAGCAGGACGAGGGGTAGTCAGTCTTAAGCCTCTCATTTGAATAATCAATATGACAGCCTTATTTTTCTGATGCAAACAGGATTTGTACAGTAAGGTGTCTGGTGGCCAGCGTGCAGTCATGGGCTGCTTTAACCCTAATTAGATTAGGGTGATCATCCCAGCTCTCCCCTACTAAAGTACAGCCAGGATAAGTCCTCACAAAAACTGTGTTGAACTTAGTGGGACCTGGAGAGAGAGGGACTGCATCTCCTTTACACTCATTATTCATACCATCCTGCCTTTCTGAGAGTCACACTCTGTCCTCTTCACTACTCTTCAGGGCAGAACCAAACAAAAACACTGCCCTGCCCAGCATTCAGAGAAAAGCCAGGGGTGTAAACACACCCTACATACACACACACACACACACACACACACACACACACACCCCCTACATACACTCACACACACACACACACCC
>NC_057944.1:41044442-41046942 GCF_018555375.3 Anguilla rostrata
GTGTGTGTGTGGTGTGTGTGTGGATGTGTAGTGTGTGTGTGTGTGTGCGAGGTTGTGTGTGTGTGTGTGGCGAGTGTGTGTGTGTGTGTGTGTGTGGAGTGTGTGTGTGTGTGTGAGAGTGTGTGTGTGTGTGCGAGTGTGTGTGTGTGTGTGTGTGTTTCGTACCCGGTCACACGTGGCTCCTTCTCTTTGGCTTTGTCCTTGTCCCGCCCCTTCTCTCGGTCCCGGCTCCGCCCCTTCTCTCGGTCCCGGCTCCGCCCCTTCTCTCGGTCCCGGCTCCGCCCCTTCTCTCGGTCCCGGCTCCGCCCCTTGCGGCGGCGCTGGCGGCTGGACTTCCCGCTGCTGCGGCTCCGGGACCGCCGATGCCTCGAGCGAGACCTGCGGGAGGACGGACAGACAGACAGACAGTCAGACAGGCAGGCAGACAGACAGCCCTTTACACACCGGGAGGACGGACAGACAGACAGACAGCCCTTTACACACCGGGAGGACGGACAGACAGACAGACAGACAGCCCTTTACACACCGGGAGGACAGACAGACAGACAGACAGACAGCCCTTTACACACCGGGAGGACGGACAGACAGACAGACAGACAGCCCTCTACACACCGGGAGGACAGACAGACAGACAGACAGCCCTTTACACACCGGAGGACGACAGACAGACAGACAGCCTTTACACACCGGGAGGACGACAGAAGACAGACAGCCCTTTACACACCGGGAGGACGGACAGACAGACAGACAGCCCTTTACACACCGGGAGGACGGACAGACAGACAGACAGCCCTTTACACACCGGGAGGACGGACAGACAGACAGACAGCCCTTTACACACCGGGAGGACGGACAGACAGACAGACAGCCCTTTACACACCGGGAGGACGGACAGACAGACAGACAGCCCTTTACACACCAGAAAAACACCTGCAGCATTCTGATCAATATTCAGCACCTCACTGCCGCTCTGGGGGTACGGGGGACCCCAGTGGGAAAGTGTTCGCTGTCTGACTGGCAGGGAAAGTGTTTGGCGATGGTCAGAAGTGACCTCAGATGCCTGCATGTAAGAGCTATCGATCCCCAGGGCCAGGCAGCCGCCTGATTTACTGAGCCACTCCACCATGCTACGCTACGCTAGCCTCGCTACGCCGGTCCTGACACACAGGCCAAAGCTGCCAGGACAGGGCCAAGACCATTTATCCCTTTATACACTCATCCACCTATCGATCTATAAAGAGAGGGGGGGTGGAGAGAGAGAGTGGGGGGGAGAGGAAGAGGGAGAGAGAGGGAGAGGGAGAGAGAGAAAGGAGGGAGAGAGAGAAAGAAAGCGCCTCCATTGAAAAGGGCAGTTAGATGTGCTATGAAAGTATGACAGATTGTAATTTATGAAAATGTGGCACAATGTTTTCCACATGATTTATCTGCCTGTGTGAGAAAGAGAAAAGCAAGACTATTCATCTTATGTGAGGTGCAAGGTATTTACTGCACCAGTGAAAACGCACCTTTTCTCACACAGTTTTAGTTTTCAGAAGGTCAGAATTAAAGAAAGCATCAACATTAGTATATGGAGGTTAAAGCGTCATTTTCAATACCTCGTGTGTTCCCTTGTTACAGATGCCAACATTAACAGTTCACATTTTAATCAGTGTTATAAACGATGGATCCAAACAAAGCTGAGTTGACCCTGTGACCTTGAAAAAGTGTGAAATGCAGACAGCAAAAGGACCAGACCCAAGCCTGTTAACCCAGGAGAGGAGTGCGTCACGCAGTCCAGCCTCTCCTGTCTCTCTGCTCAGCTGTGGTGACATTTCCCAAAACAATAAAATATACACTTTATAAGCTCTCAACACAATGTATAAAAATGCGTGTGTGTGTGTGTGTCAGTGTGTGAGGTTATGTCCCTCCGCCTCAGGTGGGGGCGCTGGCCGTTTGGACACATGCGTGTCTTGTTACAGTTAATTGAGAGCACCTGTGGCGGTGCCCTTTTAAGAAGCCTGGAGTCGGCTTCTCAAGAGATGGGGGCCTTTTCTCCTCACCTCTCGACCACGGCCGGGTCTTGATTTTATCTTGTGTTTTGCAGCTATTTTAGTATTTCTTATGGGTAATTAAATAAAGTTATTGGGGCTTCGTTATGTTTGCGGGGGCTTGAGAGCAACCGTAACAGTGTGTGTGCAAAAAATTGTCTTAAAATTGATCAGAAAATTGTGCACGCAACACATTTACACACACAGATACCAATATGTGCATGCACCCGCACACACGTGCACACACACACATGCAAATGCACACGCATGCATGCATACACACACACACACACACATGCACACACAGATTCACACACACCCTGCTGTCCCCTTCAGCTGGCTCCTGGCTTTCCAAACGCCAGTCTGACCTTTGACCTCAGCAGGGCGTGACCCCCGCAAGACCTGGCAGTAACAGAATCCAGTGGGGCGGGGGCAGGAGCTGTGGGGGCGCCACTGGAACCACAAATCAGACG
>NC_057944.1:41051942-41064442 GCF_018555375.3 Anguilla rostrata
GAAGAGAGAAAGAAAATCACCATTTCTGCTCCCATCTGATACACAGTGACCTCCACTGCCTGGGCTAACACTAACACACAGTAACCATGCCCGCCCCCCCACTGCCCAGGCTAATGCTAACACACAGTAACCCTCCTAATGCCCAGGCTAACACTATCGCTAACACACAGTAACCCTCTTAATGCCCAGGCTAACACTAACGCTAACACACAGTAACCCTCCTAATGCCCAGGCTAACACTAACGCTAACACACAGTAACCCTCCTAATGCCCAGGCTAACACTAACGCTAACACACAGTAGCCCTCCTAATGCCCAGGCTAATACTAACACACAGAGTAAGGCACCCTGCAACCTGGGCCAACACCAACACACAATAACACCCCCACTGCCCAGGCTAATGCTAACCCCCCACTGCCCAGGCTAATGCTAACACCCCCCTGCCCAGGCTAATGCTAACCTCCCCTGCCCAGGCTAATGCTAACCCCCCCCTGCCCAGGCTAATGCTAACCCCCCCCTGCCCAGGCTAATGCTAACCCCCCTGCCCAGGCTAATGCTAACCCCCACTGCCAGGCTAATGCTAACCCCACCCTGCCCAGGCTAATGCTAACCCCCTGCCCAGGCTAATGCTAACCCCACCCTGCCCAGGCTAATGCTAACCCCCACTGCCCAGGCTAATGCTAACCCCCCGCCCAGGCTAATCTAACCCCCTGCCCAGGCTAATGCTAACCCCCCACTGCCCAGGCTAATGCTAACCCCCCACTGCCCAGCTAATGACCCTGACATGCTAACCCCCCCCAGCCCAGGCTAATGCTAACCCCCCACTGCCCAGGCTAATGCTAACCCCCCACTGCCCGAGCTAACGCTGCTGCAGACGCTCACTGTCACTCAGCGAGTCCACTGCAACCCTAAACTGGGCCCACCTCAGGGCAGCCCTGGCTGTGCGGACAGAAGCTCAGACCCCATTAACCCCTCGGGCAGTAATGGGAGAGCGCGGGTCCAGGACCCACAGGGGTCAGCGGCAGGGCACCGAGCCAAAGCCTGATCACATGATCATGACCTCACAGGCAATCATGTGCCAGTCAAGCTTCTTTACATGTCAAAGGAACAATTCGCTCTCCAGGATAATTCTGCAGAATCATCTGTTTCATGGTCAACAGAATGAGTAAAAGCACACAAGCATTCTTCAGACTAGTTCTGCTTCAGACTAGCTGCTTCAGACAGACTGATTCTGACTGGCTGCTTCAGACTGACTCTGGAAGAATGTGCTTCAGACGGACACTGGTAAAATGTGCTTCAGACTGACTCTGGTAGAATGTGCTTCAGACTGACTGGTAGAATGTGCTTCAGACTGACTCTGGTAGAATGTGCTTCAGACTGACTCTGGTAGAATGTGCTTCAGACTGACTGGTAGAATGTGCTTCAGACTGACTGGTAGAATGTGCTTCAGACTGACTCTGGTAGAATGTGCTTCAGACTGACTGGTAGAATGTGCTTCAGACTGACTCTGGTAGAATGTGCTTCAGACTGACTGGTAGAATGTGCTTCAGACTGACTCTGGTAGAATGTGCTTCAGACTGACTGGTAGATGTGCTCAGACTGACTCTGTAGAATGTGCTTCAGACTGACTCTGGTAGAATGTGCTTCAGACTGACTGGTAGAATGTGCTTCAGACTGACGTAAAGTGCTCAGATTGACTGTAGAATGTCTCAGACTGATCGTAGATGCTTCAGACTGACTGGTAGAATGTGCTTCAGAGTGAATGTGTTTCTAATCAGCATGTGCACTCAAAGGGCAGTACTGTACAGAGCCGTGTTATTGTTCTGCTTTTTGTAAAAGTATATTTATGATGTGGAGGGAGATCTGAGGATGTTTCCTTCACTGCGTTTGATTGTTTAAATGTGAACCGTCGTGCCTCGACCTCACCACATAGAAACTACCTCATCACAAACACGCAAACATCTGCAGCGTAGCACACACACACACTGCACACACACACTCACATCACACTCATAAAGCCAGAAATATTAACTCCCAGCCATCCAAGGAAATTAAGCCAGGGCTTTTTCGACAAGCAGCTCCAGCAAAGAAACACGTCTTTCATTCCATTTTCTCTCTTCAGACCCGAGGTGCAGAAGGTGCAGAAAAAAGGTTTTATTTTTCTCAATAAAGTAGCTTTGCCTGATTAAAGGAAAAAGAGATGAACCTGTATTAAATTTAGCTCCTGATCAGCTTCAGTGCCTCAGTGCCTCAGTTTCCTCTTAACCAGGCCCCAAAACCCCGGGAAGAACTTTCTCAGCAGGACCAGGTGCGAGAGCAGAAACTCAGTAAGGAAGCTGCCTGATTAGGAGAGAGACGTAGTTAAAAGCTCCTGACAGCTCAGGCTCAGGCTAGTTCTCTAACAGCACCAGACCGGAAGACCCGCTGGGGCAGAACTCAGCTACAGGAAGCTGCTGCTCGGAGCAGAACTCAGCTACAGGAAGCTGCTGCTCGGAGCAGAACTCAGCTGCAGGAAGCTGCTGCTCGGAGCAGAACTCAGCTACAGGAAGCTGCTGCTCGGAGCAGAACTCAGCTACAGGAAGCTGCTGCTCGGAGCAGAACTCAGCTACAGGAAGCTGCTGCTCGGAGCAGAACTCAGCTACAGGAAGCTGCTGCTCGGAGCAGAACTCAGCTACAGGAAGCTGCTGCTCGAAGCAGAACTCAGCTACAGGAAGCTGCTGCTCGGAGCAGAACTCAGCTACAGGAAGCTGCTGCTCGGAGCAGAACTCAGCTACAGGAAGCTGCTGCTCGGAGCAGAACTCAGCTACAGGAAGCTGCTGCTCGGAGCAGAACTCAGCTACAGGACGCTGCTGCTCGGAGCAGAACTCAGCTACAGGAAGCTGCTGCTCGGAGCAGAACTCAGCTACAGGACGCTGCTGCTCATTCCTGCTGAATCACAACTTCCTCAATACAGTTTTCCAGCACGCTCTGCTGCTGCCACTTCTATGGAGAAGAGGAAGAGTAGGCACTGAAAACATTTTCTGGTGATGAGGCATAAGGTGCGTTTCCTGTGACCGTGTGGAGCTTTGTTTCATACAGCACTGTCACCCCACCCCCCCGGCCCCCCTGCATGACCCTGCAAAGCCATGTGTGGAAACACAAAGCTGAGGAACTCAAGTGTTTCATTTCCTTCAGCGCGCGAAGTGCACCAGGCCCACTATCTGTCTTTTTTCTGCCAGGTTTTCCATTTGGTAACATGTAATAACGTAATATTACATAAATAATCAGAACCATGCTTCTCCTGACGGTGCACAGAAAGCGGACAGGACTGACCGTCCGCTCCAGAGCCGCTCTCTCCCAGAGACGGACAGCTGTGCCATAGCAGGGCCCCAAACATATCTCCTTTTAGGGCCCCACACGTCTCTTCTACGGGCCCCACAAGATGGCACTACGGGCCCCACACGACTGCACTACAGGCCCCACACAACTCCTCTACGGGCCCCACACACGTCTCCTCTACGGGCCCCACAAGACTGCACTACAGGCCCCACACAACTCCTCTACGGGCCCCACACACGTCTCCTCTATGGGCCCCACACGACTCCTTTTAGCCCAAGATGGCGGGCAGAGAGGGGCCTGAAGTTTGTAAGTGGAGCAGTGGTCGCCATTTGCAGGAAGTTGGCGGGGGGGGGGAGCTTCTGGTCGCAGGAAGTTGGCGGGGGGGGGCCCCACATTCACAGGAAGATGGTGGGGGGGCTCATGTGGATAATAAATGTAAAAATGAAGAAGCTGATAAAGATAGAGACCAGGGCCCCCAGGCCCTGACCTGCGAGAGGCGGGGGCGGCGTGCGCGGCGGCCTGGCGGCGGGGTGTGACCGCGCGGAGCCTTCGGCGTCCTCCTCTCCCTCGCCCCGCCCCCAGCATCGTTAAATCAACGCTCCGTCGGCTACAAACAGCTCAATGACAACACACAGGCCTGCCAATTAGAAATAATTAGGCAGCGGTTTTGGCGGCAGGCCTTTTAAGCACACACATAGCCAGGCGCTGACGGTTATTAGCGGCTCGCACACGCCGCGCTCAAACAGACACAGAATAATGAAGCCGCTGATCACAAAGCTCTCTGTACTTCACCTTAATGCGCTTAAAAAAACCACTTCATTACCGCCAGTAATTAATCCTCCATTAATTGCAGGAAAAGCCCAGTTTACCACGCTTCGTTTCTAATTATCATCTTATAAATAGTTATGGTTCTAATTAATGTGTTCATTAGGCAGAGCTTTCTCTCAGAGCGTGGCTGGGAGCAGGGGTTCAGCTCTGAAGAGTCCCCGGCCAGAAGAGGAGGCCATTTTGGTTGCATGTGCTTTTATTTCCTCACATTCAACCCCCTAATTGGCATTTAAAACCCAATTTGGAACAACTTCAAGAAGCTTAAATAGGGAGAAAGAAAGAAGGAGAGACTCATTTTGTATTCATTTTCCAATGCCCGGGCAAAAAAAATAAAATAAAAATCCTGTTCCCCCGACCAAATGCAACTTTCAATCTGACAAAATAAAAATGCCTTTTTACAGTAACCCCCCCCCAAGAGTGTGAATGTCCTGTTCCTGCTGCCTTGGAGACACCCAACACTTAAAAAACCAAAAAGATAGAAAACCGTTTTTAAAAATCGAACGGGACGTCTCCATTTAAACTGCGACGTGGGAGTTTTGGTGCTGGCGCCTGACTGGCTGAGAGGCGGAGGCGGGACACGGGGAGGTCAGGGGTCAGACCTGGCCTGATATTCACACTGCACCCGGGGCTGGAGTATAATGATGCATGATGGGAGCTAGCCCTGCGCTGCGTGACTTTAAACGTTGCCTCTGACCAGTCAAACTGCACCCCTACAAAGAGAGGTCACTTCCTGGCAGATCCTCAGCAAGAAACTGCTCACCTCACACTGTCCTCACACAAACACCACGTCTTCCGCACACGTTTAAACTGCCCACCTCACACTGTCCTCACACAAACACCAGTCTCGCGCGTTAACTGCCCTCACACTGTCCTCACACAAACCACGTCTTCCGCACATTAACTGCTCACCTCACCTGTCCTCACAAACACCACGTCTTCCGACTTAAACTGCTCACCCACACTTCCTCACACAACGGCGTCTTCGCACACGTTTAACTGCCACCTCACTGTCCTCACACAACACGGCGTCTTCGCACGATTTAAACTGCTCACCTCAACTGTCCCCACAAAACGGCGTCTTCCGCACACGTTTAAACTGCTCACCTCACACTGTCCTCACACAAACACGGCGTCTTCCGCACACGTTTAAACTGCTCACCTCACACTGTCCTCACACAAACACCACGTCTTCCGCACGCGTTTAAACTGCTCACCTCACACTGTCCTCACACAAACACCACGTCTTCCGCACGCGTTTAAACTGCCCACCTCACACTGTCCTCACACAAACACCACGTCTTCCGCACACGTTTAAACTGCTCACCTCACACTGTCCTCACACAAACACCACGTCTTCCGCACGCGTTTAAACTGCCCACCTCACACTGTCCTCACACAAACACCACGTCTTCCGCACACGTTTAAACTGCTCACCTCACACTGTCCTCACACAAACACGGCGTCTTCCGCATGCATTTAAACTGCTCACCTCACACTGTCCTCACACAAACACCACGTCTTCCGCATGCATTTAAACTGCCCACCTCACACTGTCCTCACACAAACACCACGTCTTCCGCACACGTTTAAACTGCTCACCTCACACTGTCCTCACACAAACACGGCGTCTTCCGCACGCATTTAAACGGCAGGACAGGACGGGGCACACGGCTACAACAGCCTCCCATTGGCTGGGCTGGAGCTCATCTCCATAACAAGGCCAAACAGCCGCAAATCAAGTGCCGCCATTTTAATCCCAAAGCCTCTCAAAGCAGCGAAGGTGCTTTACAAGCGCAGAAAATAAAACACACGCATAAATCCAAAATAAAAGTAACATCAGTGAGGGGAAGCAAATTCAATTAAAATGACAAAACGTGGCTCCCATCACAGACAGCCAAGGCTGCTTACGTGCTCTCAGATCACACAACCACACCACTCACACGCCATATCAGCGCTAAATAAAAATATTAGCCGACAGACAGGAATGTGTTTCACAGGATGAAAGAGCCATTATGCTGCTGCTGAACAGTTGTGATTTATTTATTTATATTTTTTACGGTTAATAATGAATGTCTGTGTGTGTGTCTGTGCGTGTGTGTGTGTGCGCGTGTGTGTGTGTGCGCGTGTGAAGATAACCCTGCCGGTCTGAGCAGGCAGCAGAGGTGTGTACTCAGGGGAGGGGGCGGGGCAGGGGAGGGTGTACTCAGGGGAGGGGGCGGGCAGGGGAGGGTGTCTCAGGGAGGGGGCGGGCAGGGGAGGAGTGTGCTCAGGGGAGGGGGTGGGCAGGGAGGTGTGTCTCAGGGGAGGGGGCGGAGCAGGGAGGTGTGTACTCAGGGAGGGGCGGGCAGGGGAGGTGTGTCTCAGGGAGGGGCGGGCAGGGGAGGTGTGTGCTCAGGGGAGGGGGCGGGGCAGGGGAGGTGTGTGCTCAGGGGAGGGGGGGGCAGGGGAGGTGTACTCAGGGGGGGGGCGGAGTGTTCTCAGGGGAGGGGGCAGAGTTACTCAGGGGAGGGGGGAGCAGGGGAGGGTGTACTCAGGGGAGGGGGTGGAGCAGGGGAGGAGTGTACTCAGGGGAGGGGGCGTGCACAGCCTGCCCGGGATGGGGGGGTCCATTTTTGGCAGGAAAGAGGAAGTGTGCTGGGGGCAAGCCAGTATGAAAGGGTGGGGCCGTGTCACTCACTCTTCTCTTTGCTAAATAAAGCCCCCTGACAACAAAGCACAGGCCTTCAGAACAGACTAATACACACACACACACACACACTCACACGCGTGCACACACACACACACACAAAGTAAATACATACACACACACACACACACACTCACACGCTGACACACACACACACACACAAAGTAAATACATACACACACACACACACAAAGTAAATACATACACACACAAACACATGCACACACACAAAGTAAATACATACACACACACTCACACGCGCGCACACACACACACACAAAGTAAACACACACGCACACACTCACACACACACACAAAGTAAATACATACACACACGCGCGCACACACACACACACACACACAAAGTAAATACACACGCTTAAGATAAATACACACAAACACAAAATAAATACACACACAATACACAGTGCTGATTACTGCTCTGTCTCTCAAAGGGAGATTTCTCATGCACTCCAGCTCCCAGCATGCACTGCTCTCAGCCCCAGCAGGCACACCAGTCTCAGAGCTGCTCCAGACGGATGCCACTGCCTCACTGCTGTCCACCCTCACCAGTCCTTGCGTAATGGAAGCGCGGGATTCTCATTCCTCCCCCTCCCCCACAGGTCCTGTGCCTCGTTACCTTTCTGTCGCCGCGGCGATGGAGCAGATGCACTCTACCCGCACCTCATTCCCACACACGGAATAAATATCGCATCACTCACACGCGTGTGTAGCTCTGTCACACCATCGGCTCCCTCCCATCATGCCCGGTGAGCTGGACCTTCGCCGCACACCTTCTGATGGGAGAAGCAGTGCTCCTAAATTCCTCTCCCTGTCGTGAGCCTAAATTCCTCTCGCAGTCCTGAACCTAAATTCTTCTCCCCATCCTGGGCCTAAAATCCTCTCCCTGTCCTGGGCCTAAATACCTCCCCCTATCCTGGGCCTAAATTCCTCTTCTAGTCCTGAGCCTAAGTTCCTCTCCCAGTCCTGAGCCTAAATTCCTAACCCAACCTTGGGCCTAAATTCCTCTCCCAATCCTGGGCCTAAATTCATCTCTCAGTCGTAGGCCTAAATTCCTATCCCTGTCCTGAGCCGAAATTCCTCTCTCAGTCCTGGGCCTAAATTCCTCTCCCAGTCCTGAACCTAAATTCCTCTCCCCATCCTGGGCCTAGAGTCCTTTACTAGTCCTGGGCCTAAATTCCTCTCTCTGTCCCTAAATGGTAATTAGGATTCCCCTACACACACACACACATGCACACACACCCTACACACAGACACACACACCTACACACACACCCTACACACCACACACACACACACATGCACACACACCCTACATACAGACACACACACACACACACACACACACACACATACACAGACACAGACACGCACACACACAGACACACACACACACACACACACGCCACACGCACAGCACACACCTACACACACACACCACGCACAGCACACCCACACAGACACACACACACACACACACACACACACACACACACAACACACGCACACGCACACCACACCACACACACACACACACACACACACAACACGCACACACACACACACACACACACACACACACACACACCCACACACACACACACAGCACACAGCACCACCACACACACACACACACACACACACACACACCACACCAACACGCACACACACACACACACACCACACACACACACACGCACACACACACACACACACACACGCACACACACACACACACGCACACACACACACACACACCACACACACACACACAACACACACACACACACACACACACACACACCACACACCATACACGTACATGGATTCACACACACACACACACACACACACACACGCCACACACACACACACACCACCACACACACCACCACACACCACCACACACGCACCACACACACACACACACACACACACACACACACACACACACACACCACACACCACACACACACACACACACACACACACACACACCACACACACCACTACACACACACAACACACACACCACACACCACACACACACACACACACACACACACACACACACACCACACACACACACACACGCACACACACCACACGCACACGCCACACGCACACACACACACACACACACACAGGGAACAGAGAAGGTAATATTCAAAGCCGAGTAGTCCTAATCTCCTGAGCTGCAGCGTTATTATTCTGCTGCTGAATAATGTGGGGCTGCAGTCGTTTCTCTCCGGGCTCATATTCAGCACCGCGCGGCGCTCGCACCCTCGCTCCCGCCTCCTCGCTCCCGCCTCCTCGCTCCCGCCTCATATCCTGTCAGCGTATCAATCACCCGCCGCTGTCCACTCAATCCGCCGCTGATTTATCAGCCCCAGCGCGGCTCCACAATGCCACCCAAACCCTCTTAAAGAGACAGTGACGGATAACACCCCGACCAGGGCAACCTGCTCTGCGTAGCAACCTGAGAAAGGTGCCCCCTAACGCCCCTATCCCCAACCCAACCCCCTAACGCCCCTAACCCCTCTATCCCCCACCCAACCCCCTAACCCCTCTATCCCCCACCCAACCCCCCTAACCCCCTCTATCCCCACCCAACCCCCCTAACTTCCCTAACCCCTCTATCCCCCACCCAACCCCCTAACGCCCCTAACCCCCTCTATCCCCCACCCAACCCCCCTAACTTCCCCTAACCCCCTATCCCCCACCCAACCCCCCTAACTTCCCCTAACCCCTCTATCCCCCACCCAACCCCCCTAACCCCCTCTATCCCTCACCCAACCCCCTAACACCCCCTAACCCCTCTACCTCCCCCCACCCAACCCCCCTAACACCTCTATCCCACACCCAACCCCCCTAACTTCCCCTAACCCCTCTATCCCCACCCAACCCCCCTAACCCCTCTATCCCCACCCAACCCCCTAACTTCCCCTAACCCCCTCTATCCCCACCAACCCCCTAACGCCCCCTAACCCCCTCTATCCCCACCCAACCCCCCTAACTTCCCTAACCCCTCATCCCCCACCCAACCCCCTAACTTCCCCTAACCCCCTCTATCCCCCACCCAACCCCCCTAACCCCCTCTATCCCTCACCCAACCCCCCTAACACCCCTAACCCCCTCTATCCCCACCCAACCCCCTAACACCCTCTATCCCACACCCAACCCCCCTAACTTCCCCTAACCCCTCTATCCCACACCCAACCCCCTAACCCCTCTATCCCCCACCCAACCCCCTAACTCCCCTAACCCCTCTATCCCCCACCCAACCCCCTAACTTCCCCTAACCCCCTCTATCCCCCACCCAACCCCCTAACGCCCCCTAACCCCCACTATCCCCACCCCAACCCCCCTAACGCTCCCTAACCCACTCTATCCACCACCCAACCCCCCTAATTTCCCCTAACGCCCTCTATCCCCCACCCAACCCCCCTAACTTCCCCTAACCCCCTCTATCCCCCACTCAACCCCCCTAACGCCCCCTAACCCCTCTATCCCCCACCCAACCCCCTAACGCACCCTAACCCACTCTATCCCCCACCCAACCCCCTAATGCCCCCTAACCCCTCTATCCCCCACCCAACCCCCCTAACCCCCTCTATCCCCCACCCAACCCACCTAACGCCCCTAACCCCTCTATCCCCCACCCAACCCCCCTAACTTCCCTAACCCCTCTATCCCCACCCAAACCCCCTAACGCACCCTAACCCCTCTATCCCCCACCCAACCCCCTGACGCACCCTAACCCCCTCTATCCCCCACCCAACCCCCTAACCCCTCTATCCCCCACCCAACCCCCTAACTTCCCCTAACCCCCTCTATCCCCCACCAACCCCCTAACGCCCCCTAACCCCTCTAACCCCACCCAACCCCTAACCCCCTCATCCCCCACCCAACCCCCTAACTTCCCCTAACCCCCTCCATCCCCACCCACACCCCCCTAACGCACCTAACCCCCTATATCCCCCACCCAACCCCCCTAACGCCCCTAACCCTCTCTATCCCCCACCAACCCCCCTAACTTCCCTAACCCCCTCTATCCCCCACCCAACCCCCCTAACCCCCCTCTATCCCCACCCAACCCCCTAACCCCCTCCTATCCCCACCCCAACCCCCCTAACGCCCCCTAACCCCCTCTATCCCCCACCCAACCCCCTAACGCCCCCTAACCCCTCTATCCCCCACCCAACCCCCCTAACGCCCCCTAATCCCCCACCCACCCCCTAACGCCCCCTAACCCCCTCTATCCCCCACCCAACCCCCCTAACCCCCTAACCCCCTCTATCCCCTCTATCCCCCACCCAACTTCCCCTAACCCCCTCTATCCCCCACCCAACCCCCCTAACCCCCTCTATCCCCCACCCAACCCCCCTAACGCCCCCTATCCCCCACCCAACCCCCCTAACCCCCCTAACCCCTCTATCCCCCACCCAACCCCCCTAACTTCCCCTAACCCCTCTATCCCCTCTATCCCCCCACCCAACCCCCTAACGCCCCCTAACCCCCACCCAACCCCCCTAACGCCCCCTATCCCCCACCCAACCCCCCTAACGCCCCTAACCCCTCTATCCCACACCCAACCCCCCTAACGCCCCTAACCCCCTCTATCCCCCACCCAACCCCCTAACGCCCCCTAACCCCCTCTATCCCCCACCCAACCCCCCTAACGCCCCTAACCCCCTCTATCCCCCACCCAACCCCCCTAACGCCCCCTAACCCCCTCTAATCCCCCACCCCAACCCCCTAACCCCCCTAACCCCCTCTATCCCCCACCCAACCCCCCTAACGCCCCCTAACCCCCTCTATCCCCACCCAACCCCCCTAACCCCCTAACCCCCTCTATCCCCCACCCAACCCCCTAACCCCCCTAACCCCTCTATCCCCCACCAACCCCCCTAACCCCCTCTATCCCCCACCCAACCCCCCTAACGCCCTCTAACCCCCTCTATCCCCCACCCAACCCCCCTAACCCCCTAACCCCCACCCAACCCCCCTAACGCTCCCTAACCCCCTCTATCCCCCACCCAACCCCCCTAACCCCCCTAACCCCCTCTATCCCCCACCAAACCCCCCTAACCCCCTCTATCCCCCACCCAACCCCCCTAACCCCTCTATCCCCACCCAACCCCCCTAACGCCCCCTAACCCCCTCTATCCCCCACCCAACCCCCCTAACTTCCCCTAACCCTCTCTATCCCCCACCCAACCCCCCTAACGCCCCATAACCCCCTCTATCCCCCACCCCATACACACATGCACGCACACAAACTCAGCAATACACACTCACACACACACACACAGACACACACACACGCACTCAGCAATACACACGCACACACACACACTCAGTGATACACACACACAGACACACACACACACTCAGTGATACACACACACTCACACACACACCTTTCTCCTCCCCTGTTTAGGCATTACAGTCTTACCCCTCCCAGCTCATGAATATTAATCCAGGCGTCTGTCTCATCTGACCCAGCTGTAATCAGCCTATGGAATTTATAGGGGATGAAATATCTTTTATCAATATTGCCCACGTGGTGAGTTCCACATACATTTAGCAGCCCCACCCCCCCCCCCCCCACGCCCACAGGTGTACACTGTTGATATGTGCCCCCC
>NC_057944.1:41069442-41086942 GCF_018555375.3 Anguilla rostrata
AGCAGGGGGCGGGGCTAATAGGCACATACAGGCCAGGGGGCGGGGTACAGGCACATACAAACAGGGGGCGGGGTTACAGGCACATACAGGCCAGGGGGTGGGCTTACAGGCACATACAGAGCAGGGGGCGGGGCTAAAAAGCACATGCAACCAGGGGGCGGGGTTACAGGCACATACAGGCCAGGGGGTGGGGTTACAGGCACATACAGAGCAGGGGGCGGGGCTAATAGGCACATACAGGCCAGGGGGTGGGTTACAGGCACATACAGAGCAGGGGCGGGGCTAATAGGCACATACAGGCCAGGGGGCGGGGTTACAGGCACATACAAGCAGGGGGCGGGGCTACTAGGCACATACAGAGCCAGGGGTGGGGTTACAGGCACATACAGCAGGGGGCGGGGCTAATAGGCACATACAGAGCAGGGGGCGGGGCTAATAGGCACATACAAGAGCAGGGGGCGGGGTTACAGGCACATACAGGCCAGGGGGTGGGTACAGGCACATACAGACCAGGGGGCGGGGTTAACAGGTACATACAGCCAGGGGGTGGGTTACAGGCACATACAGACCAGGGGGGGTTAACAGGTACATACAGCCAGGGGGTGGGTTACAGGCACATACAGAGCAGGGGGCGGGGTTACGGGCATTTCCAGCCCAGGGGGTGGGGTTAACAGGCACATACAGACCAGGGGGCGGGGTTACAGGCACATACAGACCAGGGGGCGGGGTTACAGGCACATACAGACCAGGGGGCGGGGTTACAGGCACATACAGAGCAGCACATCCCAGCCAAGCCCAGCCCACTCCCAGCCAAGCCCCGCCTACTCCCAGCCCAGCCCCGCCTACTAGCTCTGTGCTCTGCCACTCCTCCTTCCTTCCTGAGCTCAATAAAAATAAATAAAAACTGTCAGCATTCCATAAATAAATAAAAATACTTTTTAACGCAATAGTTTGGTTTCTTTGTTTATTTCTGCATCAAATATTTCCCAATTAAATTGCTCAGCTTCGATGCAGAACGGCAGTGGCTTTCCAGTGAGCGGTTTGGCACGCGGTACTTTGCAGGAGAGCAAAGCGGTGGAGACAGACTGTCTTAGAGGAAGACATGGACCCAGCGAGCCTGCTCATCCAGGGCTCTAAACTGGGCTGCTCTTTTCATCTCCACTGCCAGGCTCCAACTTTCTTCTGTTTGTAAACAACGTTCAAACGCACTTCTGATTGATACCATGTAGCACAAATCATTTGCGGGAGAGAATTCAAATGTGATGGTTGCTCTGACTGCAAGACAGTTTGAGTAATATTCATTATTAAAACTCTTTTTCAAGCGTTCACATCTGCTTAGCACTAAAGAGCGCAGACTTTCCCCACTGGGAGCCAGAGAAGACAGAGCAGGAAAACAGAACAGATAACCCAGACAAGAAACTCTCCGAGCGCATCTGCAGGGCTTACTGTACAGACACAGCGCCACAGCGCTATTTAACCTCCCCACGGAGCGCAGAACGCAGGGCCGCGGCTCGAACCCACGTCCGGGAGGAGGGCGTAATCACACTGACAGAGAGAGCAGGGAGTAATCACACTGACGGAGAGAGCAGGGAGTAATCACACTGACAGAGAGAGCAGGGAGTAATCACACTGACAGAGAGAGCAGGGCGTAATCACACTGACAGAGAGAGCAGGGCGTAATCACACTGACAGAGAGAGCAGGGAGTAATCACACTGACAGAGAGAGCAGGGAGTAATCACACTGACAGAGAGAGCAGAGAGCAGGGAGTAATCACACTGACAGAGAGAGCAGAGAGCAGGGCGTAATCACACTGACAGAGAGAGCAGGGAGTAATCACACTGACAGAGAGAGCAGGGAGTAATCACACTGACAGAGAGAGCAGGGCGTAATCACGCTGACAGAGAGAGCAGGGCGTAATCACATTGACAGACAGAGCAGAGAGCAGGGAGTAATCACACTGACAGAGAGAGCAGAGAGCAGGGCGTAATCACGCAGGCTGACAGAAGCTCACGGCGTGCAAAAGCTGGACTGCGTTTCCCGGGTTTCAGAGAGAAAACGCTGCGCACGGGCTGTTAACAGGGCTTTCCCAAACCCTCTCCGCAGAGTAACAGGGCTTTCCCAAACCCTCTCTGTACTCTGCAGAGTAACAGGGCTTTCCCAAACCCTCTCTGTACTCTCTGGAGTAACAGGGCTTTCCCAAACCCTCTCTGCACTCTGCAGGGTAACAGGGCTTTCCCAAACCCTCTCTGCACTCTGTAGAGTAACAGGGCTTTCCCAAACCCTCTGCACTCTGCAGAGTAACAGGGCTTTCCAAACCTCTCGTACTCTGGAGTAACAGGGCTTTCCCAAACCCTCTCTGCACTTTGCAGGGTAACAGGGCTTCCAAACCCTTCTGCACCTGCAGAGAACGAGGCTTCCCAAACCCTCCTTACTCTGACAGAGTAACAGGGCTTTCCCAATCCCTCTCTGTACTCTGCAGAGTAACAGGGCTTTCCCAAACCCTCTCTGTACTCTGCAGAGTAACAGGGCTTTCCCAAACCCTCTCTGTACTCTGCAGGGTAACAGGGCTTTCCCAAACCCTATCTGCACTCTGCAGAGTAACAGGGCTTTCCCAAACCCTCTCTGCAGAGAAACAGGGATTTTCCAAACCCTCTCTACACACTGCACAGCAACAGGGCTTCCCAAACCCTCTCTGCAGAGTAACAGGGCTTTCCCACACCCTCTCTGCACAGTAACGGGGTTTTCCCAAACCCTCTCTACACACTGCACAGTAATAGGGCTTCCCAAACCCTCTCTGCAGAGTAACAGGGCTTTCCCAAACCCTCTCTGCACAGTAACAGGGTTTTCCCAAACCTGTTGCCCCATCACACGTAATGGCTCCTGAACGAAGAACATGAATTATTAACCCGGCCATAATCCTATAACCCTAATGCAAACAGCTCCAGGGAGCCAGGGAGCAGACTCAAGGCCAGAGCCATTCTGAGCCCCCGTCCTCCTCTGGTGCTGCTCACCCCGCCTCCGCACCGCCCCCCCCCCCCACCCCGGGAGAGCACACCCACCACAGAACACTTCTCACACCCCGACCCACCGCCCGGCACCAGCCCTGCAGTCTGAACCAACCCACAGCCCAGAACCAGCCCAACAGCGTCAGAATATTACAGTTCACCTACTTACAGCACAGAGCAAACCTAGCCCTAACCGCCTAACCCCTAACTCACTAACCCCCAAACCCTAACCCGCGTCCCATTTACAGCACAGAGTCCTAACAGCACAGCCTTACAGAACAGAGCCCTAACAGCACAGAGCCATAACAGAACAGAGCCTTACAGCACAGAGCCCTAACAGCACAGAACCCCTACAGCACAAAGCCCTATCAGCACAGAGCCATAACAGAACAGAGCCTTACAGCACTGAGTCCTAAGAGCACAGCCTTACAGCACAGAGCCTTAACAGCACAGAGCCATAACCGAACACAGCCTTACAGAACAGAGCCCTAACAGCAGAGTCCAAACAGCACAGAGCCCTTACGGCACAGAGTTCTAACAGCACAGAGCCCAAACAGCACATAACCCTTACAGCACAGAGCCCAAAGAGCACAGAGCCCTTACAGCACAGAGTCTAACAGCACAGAGCTCAAACAGCACAAAGCCCTAACAGCGCAGAGCCCTTACAACACAGCCCTAACAGCACAGTGCCCAAACAGCACATAACCCTTACAGCACAAAGCCCTAACAGCACAGAGCCCTTACAACACAGTCCTAACAGCATAGAGCCCAAACAGCACAGAACCCTTACAGCACAATAAATCCACTTTATGTAGTGCAAAGTATGACATTTTAAATAATTATCCATTAACATTCATATGTAATGCAGTACATATCGGGAAAACTCCATTGTTCATAATAATATGTGCATTTAGGACCAGAATCATGTGGCCTATCTCCAGGCCTTGAGTAACACTGTATGAATTGTCTGTGTGAAATATCTTCTGGGGTGCAGCAGTGTAGTACAGGGATGCAGCAGTATAGTACAGGGACGCAGTAGTGTAGTACAGGGATGCAGCAGTGTAGTACAGGGACGCAGCAGTGTAGTACAGGGACGCAGCAGTGTAGTACAGGGGTGCAGTAGTGTAGTACAGGGATGCAGTAGTGTAGTACAGGGATGTAGCAGTGTAGTACAGGGGTGCAGCAGTGCAGTATAGGGATGCAGCAGTGTAGTACAGGGGTGCAGCAGTGTAGTACAGGGGTGCAGTAGTGTAGTACAGGGGTGCAGCAGTGTAGTACAGGGGTGCAGTAGTGTAGTACAGGGATCAGCAGTGTAGTACAGGGATGCAGTAGTGTAGTACAGGGATGCAGCAGTGTAGTACAGTGATGTAGCAGTGTAGTACAGGGGTGCAGCAGTGTAGTATAGGGATGCAGTATAGTATAGGGATGCAGCAGTGTAGTACAGGGGTGCAGCAGTGTAGTACAGGGGTGCAGCAGTGTAGTACAGGGATCAGCAGTACAGTACAGGGATGCAGTACAGTACAGGGATGCAGCAGTGTAGTACAGGGATCAGCAGTGTAGTACAGGGATCAGCAGTGTAGTACAGGGGTGCAGCAGTGTAGTACAGGGATCAGCAGTGTAGTACAGGGACGCAGCAGTGTAGTACAGGTGTGCAGTAGTGTAGTACAGGGATGCAGTAGTGTAGTACAGGGATTAGCAGTGTAGTACAGGGGTGCAGCAGTGCAGTATAGGAATGCAGCAGTGTAGTACAGGGGTGCAGCAGTGTAGTACAGGGGTGCAGTAGTGTAGTACAGGGATGCAGCAGTGTAGTACAGGGGTGCAGTAGTGTAGTACAGGGATCAGCAGTGTAGTACAGGGATGCAGCAGTGTAGTACAGGGATGCAGCAGTGTAGTACAGTGATGTAGCAGTGTAGTACAGGGGTGCAGTAGTGTAGTATAGGGATGCAGTATAGTATAGGGATGCAGCAGTGTAGTACAGGGGTGCAGCAGTGTAGTACAGGGATGCAGCAGTGTAGTACAGTGATGTAGCAGTGTAGTACAGGGGTGCAGCAGTGTAGTATAGGGATGCAGTATAGTATAGGGATGCAGCAGTGTAGTACAGGGGTGCAGCAGTGTAGTACAGGGGTGCAGCAGTGTAGTACAGGGATCAGCAGTACAGTACAGGGATGCAGCAGTGTAGTACAGTGATGCAGCAGTACAGTACAGGGGTGCAGTAGTGTAGTACAGGAATGCAGCAGTGCAGTACAGGGATGCAGTAGTGTAGTACAGGGATGCTGCGGTGTAGTACAGAGGTTAGGGAACTGGCCCTGTGACTCCATCGTTTTTTTCCCAGTAGGGAGGCTGTAGCTGTAGAGCTTAAACAGAATCGCAGCTTCATAAATGCAAACTATTGGAATTTTATTTATGAAACAAGAGAGCTATGTGTGAATGTCACTAATATTTTTGTGGTATGTTTCATACCATTAAATGTCATGGGATCTGACTGACAGATTCGCAAAACAGACCCAAATTCATTCAGCGTTCTGTACAAACCCACCTCCTGTCTCTGTCCCGGGACCATGACCGCGACCGGGACCGCCGACTGGACCGCTTACTGCGGCTGGTCACGCGGCTCCCCGACGAGCTGGAGGAAGAGGAGCGACGCCTGTGCTTCTTCTTCCGGCGGCTGCTGCGGCTGTCGTCCTCGCTGTCTGAGGAGTGGCGCCCCATTTCGCTCTCTGAAGGGGGAGACGGAACACACACATCACCACTGCGACCCGCTCGAAGGACATACTGTATATATCTGCACTGACTCCAGCTTACAAATTACTAAGAGAGAGAGAGAGAGAGAGAGAGAGAGAGAGAGAGAGAGAGAGAGAGAGGTTGCAGGCCACATTTAGCGACGTTTTTTATTGAAAATTAAAAATGTATCATATTCTAAATGCAGTTCTTTCCGTGATAAATTAACGAGGTCACGGTTTAGCCACATGCGTAGCTTCGCTCCGTTGGCTCTCTTCGCTAGCGATGTGGCATGAGACATGCTTTGGGATATTCCTGCAGGACAGCGAGCACATCACGCCTCTAATAGCTACAACGATGTCCCAGCTACTTAAGTTAAAAATACAGCTACGTAGCCTGTTCCAGGTCGGGATCTCATGTCTTCAGGCTAGCTAATTGTGAATAGCCCGGTTGTGTTGAAGAAGCGTCGCTAGATGTTTACTAGCAAGCTTGCAAGTACTTCGGAAAGCGATGATATCATAGATAACCACCTGAACGGCCACTTGGTGAATATGGTGAATTAAAACAGCTGGCGTTCACAGAAAGCGTGTTAGTTAAGCTGCTCCTCAGTTACCCAATGATTTCATGCGTGTGTTACATACCTACATCACCACAATAACACACCTTACCCAAGCAGTATAAACACACGCGAGCCGGTTAGCATGTTAGCTAACACCAGGCCTTTACTCCGGGTCGTGCTGCTATGAAGCTGTGTTTGTGTTCTCCGGGAGCCGTCACACAGATAACCAACATTACTAACTAACAAATTCTGTTTGCAAAGATAACGGAAAACCACAGAAATAAAACTTACCGGTTTGAGATAATCGTACCTTTCCACTGAAAACTCACTGAAAGGAGTCACCACGAGCACAGACCTTACTAGCAGCTTCAGAGATCACCGATTTGGACATTTCGAAGCCATTAAAATCAATCGTAGAAAAATCGTTCAAAATGTATTTTCTCTGGTTAATTCTTACTAACATCCATTTCTGTTGCCTTTTTTTGGCTACAGTGCTTCAGTTAATTTATTTTAACTTAGTGACTGACTATAGAAGTGATCACAGAACTAGCCTACGGACAGTAACAGTAAACTTGGAATGACTCGATAAATTGATTTTCATAGAGCATTTTAAGTGGGTATTTTGTAATTAATAACGTTTTGTGTAAGTACGCAAAACAAAATGTTAAATAAGCCTATCAATAATATAAAGAATAGCAGAACTACACATGTATGTAAAAAAAAATAGGTATACTGTATATAAATATGAACAGTTGTTGGTAATAATTCTATTTCATATTTGGGCTTCTTTCATGAATTATGAGCTGAACGGTTATGAATTTAAATTGCAACAGAAAGCTCAGTTGTGCCGGAAGAGCTGTTACATGATTTTCTATTGTGGCCATAAGTGGCAGTCGTATTCTCCCAGCCTGAGACAGCAATGGCATCCGGCTTGGCATCGGCCACCTGTAATGCACGCAAGCATTGCTATCTGAAAATATGCAGCACGATTTTGATATTTATTCACGTTTACATAGCAAAATGAACGAAAACAGAAACATGCCAAGAAATTAACATAAATGTGGACTTGTGCTAAACTCATAATTTTGCAAATATCGTTCGTAATGTGTGTGTGCGCGCGCGTGTGCGTGCGTGCGTGCGTCTACAGATGCAAAAATGAAGTAGTATTGCGCAACATTACAGTTCTTAATAGCTACACTTTGAGCGGAATTAAAAGAAAACAAAATTAATTTAAGTCACAATCAAATAGACGTGATTGTCTCGTTCCGTACCTTTACATTGCGCCGCTGAGCTGATTAAAAAACTCTAGCTTCGAGGGGACATACGAAAGTGAATTTGCATTCTTCTGGTTTTTCCCACTTTTGTTCAGTGATTAATAGAAAACTGAACTTTATCTTTTCCTGTTTTTCTTAAAAATGACACATTTTAAGAACCAGTTCTTAAGCTTAAAAAGTGCCGCTAAATTGTCCGTTTTCACATGCACGCACACATACAAAGGGAGTGAGCGCGGGCGAGATAGCTTTTATAAAACCAAAGAATATATGTACGTTAAATGGGCGCAGATTAAATATTAAACACGCTCAGATTTATTAGAAAAGACATGTATCACCAACATTTTTGTGTGTGTGTGTAAAATGTTTTTACTGTATATAAGGCCTCTGAAACCACGAATTGGTTTTGAAATGAGTGGCAATCAACATAAATATATTAACGTATTCACAAACAGACCCCCTTCCGAAGTCACATTTTGTAGCGGTATTTTTATATTGCATTCCTTGCGTAGTCGGCTATGAGTGGTACCAGTAATAGGCTATTCAATGTTGTTTTCCGAATCAATAAAGTTGGATCAATGAAGACTTTTCCGCTCCCTGATTTCAGTCACTGAATCAGCATGGTCTGTGACTCAGATGAACTTCAGCGCAAACAGGGGAAACAAGCAGCCGTGAAAAACGCCACAAGTGAAAATAACGAATGCTTAAGACTCAAAAGAACAGACATTATACATAATTAATCAGGCGAATTGTTGGAAACTGTGTGAGGAAATAATATTTAGTATAGATTATCAATAATCCTACTTAATTTTGCATCACAGTTACAAATGATTTTATATTGTCTTGCATGGTGTATCCCATTTCGTGTCATACTTGATCTTACCAGTTCTTACTAAATAGCTATGTCCCCACGGCATTCACTTACCTTCACCGCAAGTGAACCATTATTTATTTATTTTTCAAATATGTAATTATTTCAGTACGCGGTTAGTTTAAACGGCTGTAATTAACAACCCCAATGGCGATACATAAAAATACAGCAGAACAAAATGTTTAGCTTATGTTCACAAACACGTTTAAGGTTTCATATTCCACTGAGACTAAATGAAATGACTATTTCTCATCTTCTATCGGAAAGACACCTGCGTGCGCATGATTATGATTATTGAGGTAATAACATCTCGGATAATAAAAATAATAATAAACTTTATTTGTATAGCACTTTTCAAAAACAGTTACAACGTTATTATTATTATTATTATTTATTATTATATTATTATTATTATTATTATTATTTTCGTTGTTGTTCTTGTTGTACTTGTTGGTGTTCTTTTCATTACCATCATCCTCAATCATAATAATTATAGTAATAAATAGTGCATTGCATTTTTTGTGTTAGAACATGTACAATAATAATACAATGATAAGTGTGATTGTTAACATATTTCATTATTATTATCATTATTATTGTCATTGTTATTCTTTTTATTCTTATTATTATTAGTCATAGGTTGATATACGAATATGTCTTTATTAGTGAAGAATAAAAATTACAATTATGTAAAAGCTTGTAATTTACAATTAATTTAGAATCTACTGACTGGGAAACTATTTAGCGTCGGCTACTGAATACATAAAGAACGCATGTGCTTCCTTTATCTGTTGTACATCGATCTATTAACTATTATTATAATATGCAAAGTAGGTGAGATTACTGTTTTAACAGGAACTCATTGTCCATGATGAGATGCGTGTCCTGTTTTTTATTCCGCGAGTCCCGAGTTCTTGCGGGTCCGCTCGCGCGCTCTTTACCTCTCGCGCATCACTGTCGCTGTCGCGTTTTTCCAGATCACACAGATTTTGAGGAAGCTCCTATTCCGTGTGTTCCTTTCTGCACGAGCTTGTCATTTTCAGTTTTAGCCACACCCCTGCAGAGATCCAGCCCATCTCCCTGGTGTTTAAAAAACTAACTCAGGACAATAGCAACGAATCCACGCTTAATTAAATTAATTAGTCCTTCTTGTCAATCTTGGATTAATGGCCAATAGCAACCTCGTAAGAATGATCTGAAATCTGAAGGGTTGGTAATGTTTTTTTTTTCGCCCTGTCAGTGTATGGAGAAGGAGCGGGGCTCGTCCCGGCTTCCTGAGGGGACGTAATTTGCACGGATCAAGGGGCAGGCATTGCAAAGTATAAATAGTGTGACTTCAATAGCGGATCACCAGCAGGTCTGAACTCCGCAGCAAGAAGAATTGGCCAAGATCTTATACATTTAGCTTAGCGCGAGATCTAGAGTTGGCAACAACATCACCTCGTATTTAGGTCGACGAAAAGAAACACTATTGATGTCTTATCGTAGGGTGTTGTGGAACTGAGAAAAAGAGAGTGAGCACGAGAAGGGAAGATTTTTTTTTGGAGCAGTGATGGAAGAACTTACCGCTTTTGTGTCCAAGTCTTTTGATCAGAAAGTCAAGGAAAAGAAGGAAGTTATAACGTATAGGGAGGTTCTGGAGACCGGATCGGCGCGGGGCAGGGAAGCGCTTCCCGCGGAACAGAGTCGCGAGGAGGTGAACGCTATTGCCCGAGGAGGCGCTCGATCACCGGGTAGAGAGCCGGACATGCTCGGGCCAGAGCGAACCAGGGACGCGGGCAGCCCGAAACTCATGGATGGTAACCGGCTATTTTTATTCTGCTGTTATTCTGTGACCGCTACTGCGCGGATTTTAGAGTTGTCAAGAGTAGAGATGAGATGGATCTTTTTGGAACAAATATGTAATCAGCCTTGTAGATATAATGTTGATTCTTCGCTCTCAGGCACGCGCATCAGGCTGTAGCCTACATTCCACTTCTTTTTAAAACAGGCCCACTTTGAAAAAAAGAGCCTCATTTTCTAAACTTTGATATCATACAGGATAAAGTTTAACACTTCATAATACGACACCCTCCTAATCCACGCACAATTTACATAATTTACGTTTTTTTTAAAATCATTTGACAATAAACGCATATTTGAATAGAGTATTTCTACATTTGACTCTTTGGTATTACTTGAAAGTCATCGAAATATTGCATATAGTGATACACGCAGCTCACGCGAATAGTTATTGATGAGTGTCCGCTATTTTATATAAAATGCACATCTTTAAACGCGGGCCATGCAGTTGCAGACATTCAATAGCCTACATTATGAGAATATTGCATAAATTCGTGTTTGATTGAAATGTGTGGGCAATATCGCATATGCACCTGTTAAAGGCACTGTGATAAAAGTATCAATGTCCGGATTGTAAGCTTTGCACTACCGTGGCCTTGACGGTAAAGGGTACATCGCGTTTCCGCGCCTTGGTGGAAAGTGCCTTTAGTGACAGCTAACAAGGCATATATTAAATGCTCAAATATATTTTTTCTACGACAGAAAAACGTAAGCACTAATTAACGTTGCTTCTGTTATCATTAGGACAAATGTTAACAAAATGGAAATTGCGTGGAATTTCGTTGTGTTGAAATGATTATAATACATTTCAAAAAAGAAACAAAAGCGTACCCGCAATATGAACAGTAAAAAAAAATTGTTCTGAATACATGTACGCACAATTACAGTTGTTACAATTTAAAAATAACGACAAAATAATAATAGGCTGATGATGATGATAATAATAATAATAAGAAGAAGAAGAAGAAGAAGAAGGAGAAGAAGAAAAATAATCTCCAGTTAAAATAATCATCACAAATTTTATAATCAAAAGGACTTAAACTCTAAAATAATTCCGAAGCATAATTGACAAAAAAAAAAAAAAAAAACTACGGTAGCGGGGCTGTCAGTGCAACACAAGAATTATTGATACAAGATTAATATGGAACGGATTCAGCGAAAAAAATAAAGAAAGGTCTAAAGCAATGAGAGCATATTACTGACCTGACTACACTTTTACATGCGAATTCTACGAGCACCTTAATATTTGCGGTCATAATCCAGTTACAGTAAAAATCTATTTTTGAGGCAGTAGTCTAACTGTCATCATTACAGTCACCACTTAAAGGTTCAGTCAGAATTCATCTTCACCCGAGGCAGGGATGAAATCGGAGGGATCACACGTTTGTCTCGGACATCCAATAGTGAGCTCCTGTATGCATATTTATAAGGAGTTAATTATTTAAAACCTCTCCGTAAGACTACAAAATATCAGAGCCTCATGTTGGTGAGATGCTAAAGCAAATCCGTGTGTGGTTTTGAGAGCTCGCGTGATATCTCCCTCAGTTCACATGTATGTGTAAATTCGAGGCCTGGACCTCAGCTCTTTCGCTTATTATACTTTCCTTCTAAACAGGTAATACGGATATGAAAGAACGAAAAGAGGATTCCAAACCAATGGAGGACGAGACACAAACTAAAATCAAGCAGCGAAGAAGTCGGACTAACTTTACTCTGGAGCAACTGAACGAGCTGGAACGGCTGTTCGACGAGACCCATTACCCTGACGCGTTCATGCGCGAGGAACTGAGCCAAAGGCTCGGGCTGTCTGAAGCGCGTGTTCAAGTAAGCCGCTTTATATTTGTTTCGGGTTTATTCTGCGATATCTTTCTTATTACTAAAGATTATTCTGATGCTTGAACATTGTTATGGATGCCCGCAGTCCAGTAAGGTCCAGTTAAACATAGAATTTTAATTTGGTAAACAGCATATGGAAATATCAGAGAGGCAGACCGCCTGCGGTCAGATATCTTTCCTTTTCAAGTATTTTCTTCTACGCGCAGAGGTGCGTTCGTATGTAACAAATGCCTCTGGAGAAGAAATGTATTCACATGGTTTTTTGTGGTTAACATAAATGTGTTTATGACATATTGACATATATCGGTTTGGGACTAGCCTATTCTTAAAATATACAACCTTCAACATATGAAAGAACACTGTGTATTTAAATTAATATATAAATATATAGAGTCTTGAACGGATAGCACGTTTTATAAAGTAACATGCACAAAGGATGCGCGTGTACCTCAGAGAGAGAGAAGGGAGAGAGAGAGAGAGAGAGAGAGAGAGAGAGAGAGAGAGAGAGAGAGCTTTTAGGTCGTACAATTAATTAACGTATGTGTGGTATTTAGCCTGTAGACGTCCGGCTAATATATGAAGGTAAAATTAATAAGAAACAAAATAAATGTAACAAGTTATATTTTAGTATACTTTCCGAGAAATCATATAGAATTATCAACAGTATAATATTTTGCTCTTCACTAAATCTGCATGAACTTGCCACAGGCTATGCATGCAAGCTGAAAAAACGAACAGGTTGGAACGTATTTCTCTCCGTGCATTTTGGTGAATGTTGGTCTCCGTGGTCGATTCCCCTCTGTTGGGTGGCAAGGCCATCTGCACAGAAACATAATAACAGCCTTCGCGAGGGGTGCAATCTATGTGTAATGAGAGAAGGCCAGCCGAGCCGAACAATGACAATGAACATAGACACAGGTTCTGCTCGGATTTATCAAACCCTATAATATCCCATTTAAACTGCTGCCTTTCATCCCGTCTGGCGCAGCACTGGGAGAGGCGGCTCGGTTATTATTTATCTTAACTGCATTGAATATTTTTGGTCTTTTAATAAAATTATAAAGCGCACACAAAACGTCCCCTAAAAAGTTGAAGCGGCCTTTCTCCCCGCGCAATAGCTGGATTTGCACCAAAGCGCATTGTGCCCGGAGCGAGGCCAATGCACGGAGCACCGCTCGAGGATTTACATACATTATGCATCATTTTACCCAAATAGAGATCTGATGTTCCGTCCATTTTCAATAAAATAAAAAAGGGGGACTACACTGCAGATTAAGTGCCTCTCACAGAATACTGATATGCCACACACACTAAGAATGATCACGACCTGAAATTAGTTGGGAGCCGCACACAGGGTAGTTATGTTTATAAGCATGCAATGTCATTGTATTTGCGCGCGCGCGGATGATGTTCAATGCATATGAACAAATCCCTGTAACGTAGCCTAACATTTATGGTAACATTAGGTTTACATTTTTGGTCGTTATCATAATCTATTTTTAATTGTAACCTGTGTCGAGAGGGAATGTGTTTTTATAAACCAGAATAAAACAAAACATATTTCCCGGGTTAATATCTCCCGGCTTTGTGTAGGGATTGAAAGCCGATTATCATAGTAATGACGTTTAATCACCCATCCCTGATCCCCGAAAATGGAGATTTTTAAATCAAGTAATAAGAGAGAAATTGCGATCTTCAAAATTTCTTTGTACTGGACATGTTATGACGGTAATTAAACTAAAACTGTACGGCATTAAATGCTTCAGTAACATAAATTTTCTTGCAGATAAAGGTAATTAATTTTACCGGCCACTAATGAGCGTGCTCAGCTCAGATCGCGTTGCTCAGATGTCTAAAGCCGTAATCACATGCCGCTATTCGATATCAGAGAGTCCATTTAGTTCTTCTGGGACGCTAATCTATCGAAAGATGAAACCAGTGCTGAGAAGGTAATTTATTATGGTTCAATTTAGGCTGCAAATTTCGATCAAACGTGTTTTCTTTCTTTGTACTTATTTATTAATTTACTAATTTTGTTTTGCGGTTTCACTGGCCCTGTTTTTCGTCACTTTTGTTTTTTTTTACACTCACATCTTGTAAATGTGATAATTATAATCAGAGGTTAAGCAGCATTAATATTTCAGCGGCCTTATGGGATATTGTTTTCTGCGGTTGTTGTCGTTTTGAGAGGAATTACATGTGCCCTCACAAGGACCTGCCAATCACGGCCGCTAATTAATTTCTCTCCCTACAGGTTTGGTTTCAGAACAGGAGGGCCAAATGTAGAAAGCAGGAGAATCAGTTACACAAAGGTACGTACTTTCATTTGCCAGTTTTCAAGCTCTCTTGTTGAAATAAATACATAAATAAATATGTACAATTTTCTTTACATGGAAAATATGAGTGAAAGTAAGTGTTCATAAACTGTAATGCCCCCCTACCCACCCACTCCCCCCTCCACACACACACGCACATACACACAATCACACACGCACGCAAACTATGTACTGATTTGACTTTATTCAATGAAATCTCATTTTAAAAATAACAATCTCAGTCAAATTAAGCCCCATAATGTGTCTAGGATATTTTAATGCTAAAAAAACACCAACCTTTCAGTCTCGTATAATTATTCATTGTTAAAACAAATTACAATCGAGAATTCAAATGTTCTAGAGCATTCCTGTGTTGTTAGCTTTATTTATTTATTGACATTGTGGCTAAAGATAATGTAATTTCGCCGCTCGGGTGTGTATGTTTGTCTCAGTGATTTAGAAACAGGTTTTGAACATTCATTCGCTCCTCTTTTCTTTCAGGGGTCCTCATCGGGGCCGCGAGTCAGTTTGAAGCGTGTCGCGTGGCACCATATGTCAACGTGGGAGCCCTGCGCATGCCATTCCAACAGGCAAGTTGCTTTGATGCGCGCGGTCTTTGGCAAAGTGAATCCCCGCACGGCGTCTTGGCACAGTTTACCGCCAACTGGAACCGTGGCGTTCCCGGAATTTCGAAGTTTCCTTTCAGTGACACCCGTGTTCTACTGGTCGCCGAAAACAGGCGAAAGTAATTACTGCATTTAGTATAGCCATTGGTGAATAATTACTTAATCTGTTAACTGTTTTGTTTACATACGCATTGAATTATTTTATTTAATAAAATATATTTTGTTACACAGATGGCCAGAGAGCACAATGTGTTAAAGGCCTAAAATGCTCGGGTAACTAAGAGCCAGGCTGTGGGTGGGTGCATGGTCACCTAAAGTGCTGCATAAAAGATATTAATAGGCAGCCCTCCAAAAGTTAATGTCTTTCTCCCCTCTCTCCCCATCCGTGCGTCTGTAGGATAGTCATTGCAACGTGCCGCCCTTCTCCTTTCAGGTCCAGGCGCAATTGCAGTTGGACAGCGCTGTGGCCCACGCGCACCATCACCTGCACTCTCACCTGGCTGCGCACGCACCTTACATGATGTTTCCGGCGCCGCCATTTGGGTTGCCCCTGGCTACTCTCGCGGCTGAATCCGCTTCCGCGGCCTCGGTTGTGGCTGCAGCCGCTGCCGCGAAAAACACCAACAAGAACTCCAGCATCGCAGACCTCAGACTGAAGGCCAAAAAGCACGCCGCCGCGCTAGGACTGTGACACGCGGACACGCGCGTGAAACAGGGTCTGCGATGTTGACAGAATCAGCGACATGGCAGAACAGCAAAATAAAAGGCGTACATTGTAAAAGCGAGGACCTTATTTATGCTTTTCAAAAATGAAGGACAAAGAAGTATAGGATATCTATAAAGATAGGCTATTTATAAAATCAAACTGTGAAATCGAAGATGATTTTGGATCCAGAAGACGAGAGGTGGAATTGATGTATTTACCCAACTTCTGAAGACAACGTGGGAATAGAAGCAACACGGAGAGGGGAGGAAGAGCACCGACAAAGCGGGGAGAAGAAAAGATGTCTATAAACAGCGAGATTATACTGAGTATAGGATAGCGCAGCTGGGACGTTCGGCTCTTTGTGTGACAAAGCGAACTATACTGCGCAGTTTTACTTTATTACGTTATTATTTGATTTTGAAAATAGAGGCTGGCCTCGTTTTATTTCAACATGTTCCAGAGTTTCCCTCAAAGGAAACTGTGGATATTTCTGAACAAAAAAGAAAGAAAAAGGGACAATGTGAGAGAGTTTTTTTCTTTTTCGTAACAAAATGAAAACGCCAGAAGTGTTTGCATGAATTTCTGTCTTCGCGGATGACGTAACTCGTGTCAGTTACGTGTTGTTATCATGCTTTTTGATGGACAGCAGTCATTCAGAAGAATTAAAGAAACGAGCAGTCACTTGAATGTTGTTGGGGTCTTAGATTTAAAGGCCACGGGGTGGGGGTGGGTTTTGAAAAACTGGGATGATTACCACACGTTTTAATGATTATTATTGAGTGTAAAGCAAACCTCAGACAATATTTCAGGTTTTAACGAATAAAGAATAGTGTCAATGTTTGCAAATGGCAATATCCATTTAAATCTGCATAACAGAAATGTAACCTTTTTCAATAAAATCAGTTTTAGGCCGCTTAATAAAAAAAGAATCCCTGATATGAAACGGTACGGGCACATGTAAAATATGCTGATACTCAAGAAACAGAAAATTATTTTGATTATTTTGTGGCTTAAAAATACATTGTAGGATTTTTTGTTTCTCCGCGTGTTGACTCATGTGCATTCTCTCTGTTGTAATGTTGATGTTTTTATAACGGTGGAAGAAAGCGTATCTCTGCAGAAGGCACGAATTTCAGAAAAAATGTCATTGAAATCATTTTTACATTTAGTTTTATTATTTCATCATCTATTAATGTGAAACGTGGTGTCACCTAAACACAATTATTTCACTTCATAAAATAAATCAGCTAAACTTTTCTACAATTGCTGTGTCATTGTATAAATTGTTCACTTGTGTGCTCTTGAAAAAATCATATACGTGATATCATTGCTGTATCGGTTAATATAGCGTACCATAAATGTAAAAAAGACAGAAAAGATTGTGAGTATATTTGCAGCGAACCTGTCTGGTGTAGCAATATAAGCTCATGCGGTTTTTAAAAATGTATATCATCTGACGAGCTGGAGCAGGCTGTAGCGTGTGCGGGACAATTATCTTTCAAAAACTGAACACAAAACCTTTCAGCGGAATATTTAAGTTTTTTAGCCTGTATTAAAATTCTAGGAAAGTACATGTTTTGAAATAAAAAAGATTATCAAAGTATAATTTTAGGCGATTATTATTAGCCTATTATAATTATTATTATTACTATTATTATTACTAGTAGTAGTAGCAGCAGTAGTAGTAGTAGTATGGCCTATACACTGTACTTTCGACCTAAGCTGTCTGGTGTTACTTAAATATTAACGA
>NC_057944.1:41091942-41121942 GCF_018555375.3 Anguilla rostrata
ATTTCTTGATTAAAAAAAAAAAAACAAGAAGTGAGATTGTTACTCGGCATCCTGCTCGGGCACGGCGGAGCGTCTGAGAGTCTTTATGAACTCGACTCATTTGTTCATGGCTGTTTTGTTTTGGGTTGCAGCTGGTAATGGGATTCCGGAGACAAAGACAAAACAGGGCTGCACTTCTGGGCCAGAGCAAATGTCAACAGCCACAACTGTACAGGCTGAGATTAGGACACACAGTGTATGTGTGTGTGTGTGTGTGTGCAAGGCCTGTGTGTGTGTGTATGTGTGTGTGTGTGTGTGTAACTGGGTGTGTGTTTGTTCATGTGTGTGTGTGTGTAACTGGGTGTGTGTGTGTTCGTGTGTGTGTGTGTAACTGGGTGTGTGTGTGTTCATGTGTGTGTGTGTGTGTGTGTGTGTGTAACTGGGTGTGTGTGTGTTTGTGTGTGTGTGTGTAACTGGGTGTGTGTGTGTTCATGTGTGTGTGTGTGTGTGTGTATGTAACTGGGTGTGTGTGTGTGTGTGTGTGTGTGTGTGTAACTGGGTGTGTGTGTGTGTGTGTGTGTGTGGTGTACAGTCTTCACGTTGCCTGTAAAACTGGGCTATTTTCATTCTAGTTTAAATATCAATTCTGGTGTTTCAATCTCCTGGTATTTGTGTGTTGGATCTAGGATTGCATAAATGATTATATTAAATGGGACTCAGTTCAAGCGAAGTGTTGATTGCGTTATTTGGATTGAAATGGTGAGTTGCTTGAAGGACACAAATGTGGTTATGCTCTCAGAAGTTCTGAAAAATGCTTTTTCAAACATTTCCAAAATGACAAAAATAATATTAATTTGCGGCCCACATTTTCTGTGGGAATACTAAATAAATCTTTTTTTTTTTGTTTATAAAAAGGGAGAAAAAACGCAGGCGGGGTTCAGACACAGTGTAGCTGGGGTTTAGCCATTTCCCGTGCAGGGTGTGAGTGCAGCCGCGCTCACAAGAAGCGCGTAGTCTGAGCCGCGCACAAGAAGCGCGTAGTCTGAGCCGCGCACAGGAAGCGCGTAGTCTGAGCCGCGCACAGGAAGCGCGTAGTCTGAGGCGCGCACAGGAAGCGCGTAGTCTGAGGCGCGCACAGCAAGCGCGTAGTCTGAGCCGCGCACAGGAAGCGCGTAATCTGAGCGAGCCGCGCACACAGGAAGCGTGTAGTTTGAGCCGCGCACAGGAAGCACGTAGTCTGAGGCGCACACAGGAAGCGCGTAGTGTGAGCCGCGCACAGGAAGCGCGTAGTCTGAGCAAGCAGCGCACACAGGAAGCGCATAGTCTGAGCCGCGCACAGGAAGCACGTAGTCTGAGCCGCGCACAGGAAGCGTGTAGTTTGAGCCGCGCACAGGAAGCGCGTAGTCTGAGGCGCACACAGGAAGCGCGTAGTCTGAGCCGCACACAGGAAGCGCGTAGTGTGAGCCGCGCACAGGAAGCGCGTAGTCTACGCAAGCAGCGCACACAGGAAGCGCATAGTCTGAGCCGCGCACAGGAAGCGCGTAGTCTGAGCCGCGCACAGGAAGCGCGTAGTCTGAGCCGCACACAGGAAGCGCGTAGTCTGAGGCGCGCACAGGAAGCGCGTAGTCTGAGCGAGCAGCGCACACAGGAAGCGCATAGTCTGAGCCGCGCACAGGAAGCGCGTAGTCTGAGCCGCACACAGGAAGCGTGTAGTTTGAGCCGCGCACAGGAAGCGCGTAGTCTGAGGCGCACACAGGAAGCGCGTAGTCTGAGCCGCACACAGGAAGCGCGTAGTCTGAGCCGCGCACAGGAAGCGCGTAGTCTGAGCAAGCAGCGCACACAGGAAGTGCGTAGTCTGAGCCGCGCACAGGAAGCGCGTAGTCTGAGCCGCGCACAGGAAGCGCGTAGTCTGAGCGAGCCGCCCTGATCTGCGCGTATTTTACAGTGCTGCACATTAAAGGCCCGGCCAGCCCTTCTCACACAAGCTCTTTTATTCAGGTGTGTATTGATTGCACTTACCCCCACAACCCGATATCGACAGGTGCATTACCATGGTAATGTAGAACGGCACGACCGGGGAGATGCTCGATTAATGCGTGAAAAACAAACCCGCGCGCTTGTTATGGGATCATATGAGCAGCGTGGCGGGGACTGCGTAAGGAGGAAGACTCTGGCAAGGGGAGGAAGGGCAGCGCTGGAGCAGGGGGAGGAAGACTCTGGCAGGGGGAGGAAGACGCGCTGGGGCGAGGGAGGAAGGGCGGGGGAGGAAGACGCGCTGGGGCGGGGGAGGAAGGGCAGCGCTCCGTGCTCTGATAGAACGCAGCGTAATGTAAATCCACGTCAGGCGCATGGGGGGGTGGGGGGGGGGGGGACAGACGCGCGGCTGGGGAAAGTGCATTACGGGCTGGGGGCAAACAGCCTTTTCAGGGGGCCAGACTTAACAAGGCCTCTGCTGCTCTATTGGATTACAGTGTTGGCTCAACAATCTGGCAACGTCTAATTAAATAGGCCCGCATTAGCTTCCAGCAGGCACCAGCCACCGCGCGGGCGTGTGAGAGAGGGACACTATCTCATTCTCAAATGGATGTAAAAATAGATCTCGCACTCTGTCCTTCTCTCCCCCCCTCGCACCCCCCTCGCCCACCCCCCTCCCCCACTCCCCTCCCCACCCCCCGTTTGTCACAGACACATTTCTGCTTGTAAACTGTGACTCAGAGACAGAGCTGGACCCATTTAATGAACTGCACAATGTGTGCATCGTATGTGTGCAAGAACTGAACTCAGTTTCCATCTCAGGTGTGCTCTGGAGTTGCACACAGGGCGAGGACAGTTAGCGCCTTTCCACCCTGTGCTCTTCACTTTGTAACTTAATGAACTTTTATTAATTTTTGTTATGTGGGGGGGTGGGGGGGGACACAATTAGCAGTTTCCCCACCAAACCACTGGGGAGCACTGCACACAGTGAGCAGTGGGTACTCACTGACCACATGAGCCCTGTGTACTGAAATATTCAAATAGAATGCTTTAAAATAGAAGGGAGACACCAAATGGATCCTAAAATATCCTGAGCTGAAGAACGCAGATTTGAAGCCACATGGGCATGTGGTGGACAGACAAATTACCCAGAAGACCTGTGGAGCGCTACCCTCATAACCCTCCCTGAGCTGTGCTATAGCTGCGCTGCGCCGTTTTACCAGACTGTACTGTACTAAGCTGTACTGAGCTGTGCTGAGCTGTGCTGTGCTGAGCTGTGCTATAGCAGACTGTACTGTACTAAGCTGTACCGTGCTGTGCTGAGCTGTGCTGTAGCAGACTGTACTGTACTACGCTGTGCTGAGCTGTGCTGTAGCAGACTGTACTGTACTACGCTGTGCTGAGCTGTGCTGTAGCAGACTGTACTGTACTACGCTGTGCTGAGCTGTGTTGTAGCAGACTGTACTGTACTAAGCTGTGCTGAGCTGTGCTGAGCTGTGCTGTAGCAGACTGTACTGTGCTGAGCTGTGCTGAGCTGTGCTGTAGCAGACTGTACTGTACTAAGCTGTACTGAGCTGTACTGAGCTGTGCTGAGCTGTGCTGTGCTGAGCTGTGCTGTAGCAGACTGTACTGTACTAAGCTGTACTGAGCTGTACTGAGCTGTAGCTGTGCTGAGCGGAGCTGTAGCAGATTGTACTGCACTAAGATGTACCGTGCTGTGCTGAGCTGTGCTATAGCTGTGCTGTATCAGACTCTACTGTGCTAAGCTGCACTGTGCTGCAGGTTTTTGGAAGATGGGACCACCAGAGCGATAGCAAACGGGATGATAAGAGACAGAGAGGGAGAGGAGGGAGAGAGAGGAGGGAGGGAGAAAAAAGGAGGTGCAGACAGGAGAGGGGCAGAGAGGGTCCACTTTGTCATTTAAAAAGAGTTTTAAAGTGCTTAGCTGTTATCTTAATGAGTACAGACCAGCCTTTTAAAAGGTCACACATAACACGGCCCTCCAGTACTGGACTGGGTGTTTCCCTCAGACTCATGGGGGGGGGGGGGTGGGGCAAGAGGTTATGGCCTCTAAGTATGGGCATTGGAAATGGAACCCAGGGAAACTATACTCTTTTGTACTGCAGTGAATGTGTGCTGAAGCCCTCTGTGAGTGATCCAGTCCAAGCCCTCTGTGAGTGATCCAGTCCAAGCCCTCTGTGAGTGATCCAGCCCAAGCCCTCTGTGAGTGATATAGCCCAAGCCCTCTGTGAGTGATATAGCCCAAGCCCTCTGTGAGTAATCCAGTCCAAGCCCTCTGTGAGTGATCCAATCCAAACCCTCTGTGAGTGATCTAGTCCAAGCCCTCTGTGAGTGATCTAGCCCAAGCCCTCTGTGAGTGATCTAGCCCAAGCCCTCTGTGAGTGATCTAGCCCAAGCCCTCTGTGAGTGATCCAGTCCAAGCCCTCTGTGAGTGATCTAACCCAAGCCCTCTGTGAGTGATCCAACCCAAGCCCTCTGTGAGTGATCTAACCCAAGCCCTCTGTGAGTGATCCAACCCAAGCCCTCTGATCCAGCCCAAGCTCTCTGTGAGTGATCCAGCCCGGTCCTTTTCTTATCTTGGGCTTCAAAAACGACGGCATAAAATCCAGCCCAAATCCTCCCCAAACTGTTCTGGCCAAAGGGCATTCTGGGAGATCATTTTTCTGGCCACGACCGGTTTTCCTGTAAGTTTTTAATTATGAGACGCAGATGAGGTCAGGGACAGTGAAGACGGGGTGAAGCTTTCATGCACTGGATTTTGGGGGCAGAGCCGACCTTTCATTAGCACACACTGATCATTAGCGCACACTGATCATTAGCACACACTGATCATTAGCACACACTGATCATTAGCACACACTGATCATTAGCACACACTGATCATTAGCGCACACTGATCATTAGCACACACTGATCATTAGCACACACTGATCATTAGCGCACACTGATCATTAGTGCACACTGATCATTAGCGCACACTGATCATTAGTGCACACTGATCATTAGCACACACTGATCATTAGCGCACACTGATCATTAGCACACACTGATCATTAGCACACACTGATCATTAGCACACACTGATCATTAGCGCACACTGATCATTAGTGCACACTGATCATTAGCACACACTGAGCGGCCTGCAGATTAACCCTGCGGCTGCTGGGGCTCTTGCCCGTTACACAGCATCTGCTTTCAGACGTGCGTCTTTCTGCACAAGGACCAATATTATGCATTCTTCAATCCTTCTGTGGGGACTATGAGCAGCACTACGGTGAGCAGTGCTACAGTGAGCAGTCCTACAGTGAGCAGCGCTATAGTGAGCAGTGCTACAGTGAGCAGTGCTATAATTAGCAGCACTACAGTGAGCAGTGCTACAGTGAGCAGCACTACAGTGAGCAGTGCTACAGTGAGCAGTGCTATAGTGAGCAGCACTACAGTGAGCAGTGCTATAGTGAGCAGTAATATAGTGAGCATTGCTATAGTGAGCAGCACTACAGTGAGCAGTGCTACAGTGAGCAGTAATACAGTGAGCATTGCTATAGTGAGCAGCACTACAGTGAGCAGTGCTACAGTGAGCAGTAATACAGTGAGCAGTGCTATAGTGAGCAGTAATACAGTGAGCAGTGCTATAGTGAGCAGTAATACAGTGAGCAGTGCTACAGTGAGCAGTAATACAGTGAGCAGTGCTATAGTGAGCAGTAATACAGTGAGCAGTGCTACAGTGAGCAGTAATATAGTGAGCAGTAATACAGTGAGCAGTGCTATAGTGAGCAGTAATACAGTGAGCAGTAATATAGTGAGCAGTGCTATAGTGAGCAGTAATACAGTGAGCAGTGCTACAGTGAGCAGTAATATAGTGAGCAGTGCTATAATGAGCAGTAATACAGTGAGCAGTGCTATAGTGAGCAGTAATACAGTGAGCAGTGCTACAGCACATCCTGGTCCTTAAAGCAGCTGAAATGCTTCAGCACAAGGCCGTATTCTGTGTGTAAATATAACCAGCGCAAAAAACACAGCAGCGCAGAAACACACGTCAGCGCTGTCCAGGCAGCACCTCGGGAAAGCGCATTAGTGGCGCACACCGACTCTCCACAGGTTTATTAATTTGTTATAATCAGGGGCAGAAATAAGTTTGTCAGAATGTATGACAGACAAAGCAGTGGATTGACTTCATTACGGCGGTTTTAATGAAATAAGCAGTAAACAGGACATCGCCGCTGGACCCGAAATCCTGTAAACTCTGGTCAGAGGGAGGGAACGGAAAAAGAATGAGACAGAAGTGCGATTCCGTCTCTAAAAGTTTATCCCTCCGGCACCATTATATAAGCATACATATGGGACAGTAAAAATGGAAGACGACACTTTAAATGACATTATTATAAAATGCAATACTCCTGGAATGATCCCTTATTAAATTAGGCTCTATGATCCAAGATGAATTTCCCACTTCCCTAATCCATCAAGGAGGGAATATTAAAAGATAGGTCTCAACTGCCATTAGAATCTCGCTCCGTCTTTACTTTCATTATTTTGAATTAGGGCTCAGTGGGGGAGAGCCTCTTAATGAGAATTACAGTGATTCACCGGTCTCAGCTCTGCTTGTGACAAGTAAAATATTAACTCCTCAGTCACAGCTGTCTGAATTAAAATGCTTTGTAGCCGCGGACGCACAAATTAAATTGCCCTTTTATGTTCTTTACACAGCTGACCCCCTGTGGGGCTGGACCAGGCCAGGACCGCCGATCTCGCAGAGAAAAACCCGGAAAGGATGGGTTTATACCACCAGACAGCGACAGCCACACGGGCATCACCCCTCTCTCCTCCACTCCTGTCACATCCCCCTCTTCCCTCTTCTTCTCTCTCTCCTCCTTCTTCTCTCTCTCTTCTCTTCTCTCCTTCTCTCGCTCTCTCTCTCACTCCCTCTCTCTCCTTCTCTCTCTATCTCTGTCTCTCTCTCTCCCTCCCCCTCTCTCCCTCTCCCTCTTCTCTCTCTCTCTCCCTCTCTCCCTCCCTCTCTCTCACTCTCTCTGTCTCTCTCTCTCTCAGATGGGCTGGCAGCTGTTGGATCAGTATCCAGAACTCGAGTGCTGGATCAGCCTTTACCTCCGCAGCTGCTCTGTACATCAAACGGGTCGGGAGAGACCGTTGCTTCACCTGTTACGCAATTTAGCAGTCAAACGACTTTTAATAATCTGGTCTCATGACCTCTAAATTGCCACAACAAACAAAAAAGGCTCTTGAAAAAGAAGCCGTTTTAATGACGATTTAATAAGCAGAGAACAGATAAAACGTGTGATTTTCTGCATTTATTCGCGGTGGTGTGCTCGGTGAGGCGGAGCGGGGCGCGGTGTTTGGGCCGGCAGGTTCTCCCGCAGGCGTGTGAGCACTGTTCTCCCGCCCCTCCCCGCTTCTCTCCTGCTCCTCCTGCTCCTCTCCGCTCCTCCCTGCTCCCCCCCCCTTCTCTCCTGTTCCTCCCTGCTCCTCCCGCTCCTCCCTGTTCCTCCCTGCTCCTCCCGCTCCTCCTCGCTCCTCCCCGCTCACCCCGCTCCTCCCTGCGCTCCTCGCTCCTCCCCTCACTCCCGCTCCTCCCGCGGCTCCCCGCCTCTGCTCTCCCCTCCTCCCTGCTCCTCCCTGAGCTCCACCTCCTCCCGCTCCTCCCTGCTCACCCTGAGCTCCCACCCCCTCCCGTCCTCCCGCTCCTCCTCCTCCTCCCTCTCCTCCCTCACCTCCTCCCGCTCCTCCTGCTCCTCCCCTCCCTCCTGCTCACCCTGCTCCCTCCTCCCCACTCCCCCCACTCCCCCCGCTCCCCCCCGCTCCTCCCCGCGGCTCCTGCGCTCCGGGGTCACGGCGGTCAGGCTCAGATGTAGGAGCGCAGAGTTTCTCCTCCGCCTGCGTCCCCAGCAGCGCTTTCATTCAGCCCGTGTCTGCGGAGACCCGCGAGGCCGCGCTCCGTTTGAGCTCTTTACAAACCATCGATTTCAGGGAGAAAAAACACAGCCCTGACCTTCAAGTCTGGAAATGTTACACTTTAAATCGTTAGATTTTAAAATATGCTCCGGGATATTTCACCTCTCAAACCCAAGAAATAAACAGCATAAATAAATGGAAAGAGCTCATAAAAAAACAGCTGCAAAAATGGAAAAATATTACAGAATTATTCTGTTGGCATAGAGGTCTAGTTTTAAATTTGAGATATTCTGGGCCAGTGATTTCAGCTTGCGTGGAACACAAGTTGTCAAATCTCTTCTACCTACTCATTTGTCCAGTGAACTTTAACCCCCCCTTGTTGTGTCACTATCACTTCCTCATATTCAATCCCAGAATCCTCTGCCCCACTTTAACACACACACATAATTCAGGCATCCTGCTGAAATCACCTTAACTTAACAAGCCCCTGAAACAACAATATTTTACATCATTGGTCTCCAAGCCTGGTCCAGGATTACCCCTGAACAGGCTGGTTTCATTCCAACCAATATCTAAATGAATTAAGGTTACTGAAAACATGGGCTGAAGTAAGCTCTGTAAATTTGTGCTGGCACAGATTCCCACACTGAGCAGGTCCTGTTTATTCCCTTCTGCTTTCCTCGCTTCCCTTTTCCAGAAATGGCTGAGCAGCAGCCAGCAGCTGCCCACACCACGTTCTAAAGGACCTGTTATCCACAGCACATCCCAGACAACGAGAGCATTAGAACTGATACAACTGATTAAAATTCCATAAGTTAACATGGATTATTCATTCAGTGTCTGCGTCTGACATAAACCATCCCTCATTAGACATTAACATTTCTAATTAAAAACTATTACCAGCTCTTCATACTCCAGGAATTGTAATTAATGTTGGAAGGAAAAGCAGCATACGCAGAGATTCTGCCGGCCCAGAAAAGGGAACCCTGTTTCAGACAGGCAGTCTGAAACTCTGGGCTGTTTCTGCAGGAGTCTAGGGTTCTGCACTGTCATACAACCTTAAGACTCAAAACACCTTAAGACTCTGCTGTCCCCCAGACTTGATTTCTGATCTTTGAGAAGCTCTGATAGGTTCTATCTTGTGTAATGCTAATATAATGTAGAACTGACAGACCTGGCATGTAAAACACCTTCCTCTAACACCTCTATATATTTCCCTGGGTCTTTGCTGTTTAATGGTAAATCCATGACTTAGCTCCATTAACCATCAGTTCTGTATAATTGGCCTAATACACCTTTCAAGGAGCGCCTTATTTAAGAAGCCTGTTTGTGCTGGGGCATCTGTCACTGTTTCATTGTTCAATAAGTCTTGTGAATGACCTTAATCCCAACTTGCTTTAAACAACATTAATCAGCCTGCTCTGGCCTGTCAATAAATCAAATGATTGCTATCAGAAGGCCATTAGTGTAAACGACAGCAGGCTGAAGCAGTTATTATTTATTATCCTTTACTCAGTTGCTGTAAAAGGTGTTCATCTTCAGTTAAACAGCCACAGCTGCCTCTGCCTGCTTCTGTATTTTAGGTTCATCTGAAGGGTTGGGGTCAGGGTTAGTCTAATCACCCGGGAAACCAGTAATTCAGCTTCTCTGAGCGAGGGTCCAGCCCGGCCATACTGGGGCAGCTCTGGTGCGGATGGGGCAGCTCTGGTGCAGCTCTGATGCAAACGGGGCAGCTCTGGTGCGGATGGGGCAGCTCTGATGTGGGTGGGGCAGCTCTGATGCAGCTCTGATGCAAACGGGGCAGCTCTGGTGCGGATGGGGCAGCTCTGATACAGCTCTGATGCAAACGGGGCAGCACTGATTTGGATAGGGCAGCTCTGATGCGGATGGGGCAACTCTGATGCAGGTGGGGCAACTCTGATGTGGGTGGGGCAGCTCTGATGCGGAGGCCCCAGATTCCCAGCGACTGACGCACGCTTCGCATCTCCCGACAGCAAGTGGGAGTTGGCGCCTTCTGACAGCAGTTTTCAAAATGACAAAATCCATCCCTCCATATCGATCAGTTATTCTTCCATCTTTCAGCAGCCACCCCAGTGCTCCCCTCCTCCTCCCTAATGATCCCCTATTGATCCTGAACAGTGATTGGTTGAGCAGTAATTTGAGATGGACATTGATGAATGGTTCTGAACAGTTTTTCTTCCTTCCTTCCTCTTCTCTCTGTGATGAAGTCATAATGGGAGTGACACTGGCAGAGCAGAAGCCGTTCAGAAAGCAGTAACCTTTAAAAGCAATAGAAAGAGTTGCTTTATTTAAAGGCTGTTCTCTGCTCCTGGCCGATCCCTCCCGGGCTTCTGCAGATGGAGCTCATAAATACTCCTGCACAGTAACGACACCGGGCCTGCTGGGGCCTGCTGGAGCTCCACTCACTGAACACGTTCCTGTGCACCTGCACTGTGACTGTGCACCTGTGCCCTGTTTACCTGTGCACCTGCCCTGTGACTGTGTTCCAACATTGTGTAACTGTGTTCTGTGCACCTGCCCTGTGTACCTGTGCACTGTGACTGTGTACATGCCCTGTGTCCTGTGTACCTGTGCACTGTGACTGTGTACTTGTGCGCTGTGGCTGTGTACTTGTGCGCTGTGCCCTGTGTACTTGTGCCCTGTGGCTGTGTACTTGTGCGCTGTGCCCTGTGTACTTGTGCGCTGTGGCTGTGTACTTATGCGCTGTGTTCTGCGCAGACGGGCAGACGCAGACGCAGACGCACAGACGCAGCTCTCTCTGTGATTCAGCAGCTGAACAGAAGGAGGAAACGCAGAGAGGGCTCAAGCCCATCAGACACAGCGCTCTCAGGGCACCTGTCTCCCAGCCCTGCGATCCCAGGCTCCTTTACGCTCCTCTAAGATCATCACAGCCCCTGTGATTGCCTGCATATTGGATTTAATAACGGTGTAGAATATTATCAGACAGCTAACAGGCTGATAGCGAGGCCGGGCTTTGACTGTTTGACAGCAGCGTTTAGTGTTGCTCTCGCTCCTTAACGCAGAGGGGGTGCTCCGCACACGTTCAGGATGCCTGCTTTCTGCTTCTCATTTGATGTTGATGAAATTCACTGAAGTCAGACAGACCCCAGCACACAGCAGGGAGCTTCAGCAATAAGGAATCAGAGGAGATGCAAGGCCTGCATCTGCCCCCTTAAACCATTACGCAAACAGAACATATGCATACATACACGCACAAACACACACAAATATACACAAAAACACACACAAATACATACACAAACACACACAAATACATACAAAAGCACACACAAATACATACACAAACACACACAAATACACACAAAAACACACACAAATACATACACAAACACACACAAATACATACACAAACACACACAAATACATACAAAAACACACACAAATACATACACAAACACACACAAATACATACAAAAACACACACAAATACATACAAAAACACGCACAAATACATACACAAACACACACAAATACACACAAAAACAAACCCAAGTACATACACAAACACACACAAATACACACAAAAACACACACAAATACATACACAAACACACACAAATACACACAGAAACACACACAAATACATGCACAAACACGCAAATACACACAAAAACACACAAATACATACACAAACACACACAAATACATACAAAAACACACCCAAATACATACACGCATGCTCAACACATTCATGCACACACATACACACAAAAACACACACAAATACATGCACAAACACACACAAATAGACATTAAAACACACACAAATGCATACACAAACACACACAAATAAACACAAAAACACACACAAATACACACAAAAACACACACAAATACACACGCTCAACACATTCATGCACACACGCATACACACAAAAACACACAAGAATCTCAACAGTGAATGTGTCAGTGTGTGTATACGTGTGTGTGTGTGTGTGTGTGTGAGTGTGTGAGTGTGGTGTGTGTGTGTGTATACATGTGTCTGTGTGTGTGTGAGTGTGTATGTGTTTGCGTGTGTGTGTGTATGGAGTGTATGGTGTAAATGTGTGTGTGAGTGTGTGCGTGTGTGTGTGTGTGTGGTGTGTGTGTGAGTGTGTTTAAGTTTGTGTGTTTGCGGTGTGTGTGTGTATGGAGTGTATGGTGTGAATGTGTGTGTGAGTGTGTGCGTGTGTGTGTGTGGTGTGTGTGTGAGTGTGTGTAAGTGTGAGTGTGTTTAAGTGTGTGGGTGTGTGGTGTGTGTGTAAGTGTGTGTGAGTGGTGAGTGTGTGTAAGTGTGTGTGTGCTTGGTGTGTGTGTAAGTGTGTGTGTGTGGTGTGTGCATGTGTGTGTGAGAGTGTGTTTAAGTGTGTGTAAGTGTGTGAGTGTTTGTGTAAGTGTGTGTGTGTGAGTGTGTTTAAGTGTGAGTGTGTGTGTATGTGTAAGTGTGTGTGTGGTGTGTGTGTGTGGTGTGTGTGTGTGGTGTGTGTGGTGTGTGAGTGTGAGTATGTGTGTGTGTGTGTGTAAGGAGGAGAGCAGGATGGATGGGTGTGGGGAGCTGAGTGCTGTAGCTGAATGAAGTGCACACAGACTCTGCTGCAGGCTCATCTCCAGGTCCAGCGATTCCTCTTTCCAGGCATCAGCGGCACTCCATAAACGGTCAAGTCATTTTACAGGAGCTGCCACTGCTCAGCAGCCTGAGCTAAACCCAGCAGCTCTGTGTGAGTGAGACCCAGCCTCCAACAAGCAGCTCTGAGCTAAACCCAGCCTCTGACAAGCAGCTCTGTCTGAGCGAGACCCAGCCTCTGACAAGCAGCTCTGTCTGAGCGAGGCCCAGCCTCTGACCAGCAGCTCTGTCTGAGCGAGACCCAGCCTCCGACCAGCAGCTCTGTCTGAGCGAGACCCAGCCTCCGACCAGCAGCTCTGTCTGAGTGAGACCCAGCCTCTGACAAGCAGCTCTGTCTGAGTGAGACCCAGCCTCTGACAAGCAGCTCTGTCTGAGCGAGGCCCAGCCTCTGACAAGCAGCTCTGTGTGAGCGAGACCCAGCCTCCGACCAGAAGCTCTGTCTGAGTGAGGCCCAGCCTCCGACCAGCAGCTCTGTCTGAGTGAGACCCAGCCTCTGACAAGCAGCTCTGTCTGAGCGAGACCCAGCCTCTGACAAGCAGCTCTGTCTGAGTGAGACCCAGCCTCTGACAAGCAGCTCTGTCTGAGTGAGACCCAGCCTCTGACAAGCAGCTCTGTCTGAGCGAGACCCAGCCTCTGACAAGCAGCTCTGTGTGAGACCCTGCCTCTGACAAGCAGCTCCGTCTGAGCGAGACCTAGCCTTCGACAAGCAGCTCCGTCTGAGTGAGACCTAGCCTCCGACAAGCAGCTCTGTCTGAGTGAGACCCAGCCTCTGACAAGCAGCTCTGTGTGAGCGAAACCCAGCCTCTGACAAGCAGCTCTGAGTGAGACCCAGCCTCTGACAGGCAGCTCCGCTGGCCCTGCACTGCACCCGTACGGCCGTCAAAAGGAATTTTTAAAATTCAATTCTTATTTTCCTTTTCTCCGCTCCGCTGTCTGGTTGCCCTGGTTTAATGCACAGAGAGAGGCTCCGCTGGCTGCACGCCTCTCAGCCGCAGAGAAGCGCCCGGCCGCCAGCTAAACAGCAGCATTTTGATTAATATTTTCTATTTGGTAAGTGGGCGAGAGTGAAAATGAGATGGTTACTTTTTGGACAGGAGTGACTTTGGTTGTGAGGCGCGAGGGGCTGCCGGAGAGGGCTGCTCGGGGAGTAATTTCGGCGAATTGTGAGCGGACAGTACCTCCGCTGGGAGTCCTAGCAATCATGGCGGAAACAATGTTTACATCGATCAGCTGTCAGGAAGATTTATGGCTTCATTTTGCTGTAATGGTGAATTAGTGGGAAGATTATCAGGGACTCAACACCGCCGCTTGTTACCCGTGTCCAGGCCGGCAATCTGTCTCCCTGGAGCGCACAAACACTTGTGACAGCACCAGCACTTGCCCTAATTCAATCAGGAGAAAATGTTGGAATTAATTTGTTACAAGAAAATTTAAATATGTTCAGCAAACAGTCGCCGCAGAACAGAGAGGAGGGAGCGCCTGATTTATTGTGCCCGGCAAGATATCGATTGTCTTCGATCCGGCCCGGCGTTGAGGGTTTAATGTGTAATAATTTCCAATTTAAAGCCCCTTTTGAAGATCACCAGTTTAAGGAGAGGGCAGGCAGGGCCCAGCAGCTGATTAAAGGGCCTGTTGCTGGGGCTTTGTCAGAAGCCCTGTTTGAATGTAAATGCGGGGTTATCTACGGCAGAATCTGTAACGTGCCTGACAGCGTCTGCATTGTGTGTCAGGCCACAGAACAGCTGCCAGCCAGGCCCCTTAATAAGACACATTTAGGAAATAAATCCAGGTAACCTGTCCCCACACAGTAATTACACTCACACACACACACACACACATACACAATCACACACACACACCATGCACACCATGCAGACACACACACCATACACACACACACAATCACACAAACACCATACACACACACACCATACACACCATACAGACACACACAAACACACACCATACACACACACAATCACACATACACAATCACACACACACACCATACACACCATACAGACACAGACACACACACACACACACACTCACCATACACACGCAAACACACACCATACACACCATACACACACAAACACACACCATACACACACACACCATACAGACACGCAATCACACACACACCATACACACACACACACTCACCATACACACAAACACACACCATACACACCATACACACACACAATCACACAAACACCATACACACCATACAGACACACACACTCACACACACACACATACACAATCACACACACACACCATACACACCATACAGACAGACACACACACACACACACACTCACCATACACACAGACACACACCATACACACCATACACACACAAACACACACCACACACACACACACAATCACACAAACACCATACACACACACACCATACACACCATACAGACACACACAAACACACACCATACACACACACACAATCACACATACACAATCACACACACACACCATACACACCATACAGACACACACACACACATACTCACCATACACACGCAAACACACACCATACACACCATACACACACAAACACACACCATACAGACACGCAATCACACACACACCATACACACACACACACACTCACACACACACAGACCATACACACACTCACAATCACACAAACACCATACACACATACACATTCACACACACACACACACACACACATCCGCACACATACACACAAAGTCACACTCACTCACATACACAAACACTCACACACACACACACACACACACACTCAGACACGCACACAAACACACACTCACACACAGCTCACATGCATACACACAATCACACACACACACATGCACATGCACACATACATATATATGGTGGATGTTTTTTTAGGGTGGAAGGTTATGAGTTAAGGTGATGTTATAGTATAGGTGTGGTATTGTGTTAGGTGATGTATTTGTTTGAGGTGGTAGTTATGTTAAAGGATGATATTGTGTTTAAGGTGGATGGTGTATAGTGTTTAGGTGTATGGTATATTGTGTTTAAGGTGGATAGTGTATAGTGTTTTAGGTGTATGGTATATTCTGTTTAAGGTTGATAGTGTATAGTATTTAAAGTGGATGGTATATTGTGTTTAAGGTGGATAGTGTATAGTACTAAGTTGGATGGTGTATAGTGTTTCAGTTTGATGTTATATAGGGTTTAAGGTAGATGGTTTACAGTGCATAAGTCTGGTTACCTAGAGTATATGTAAGTGGAGGTATATGTTTACCTGTAGGGGTCTCTGTTACCTAAGTTTATGTAGCTATAGGAGTATATGTTACTGTAGGGGTCTCTGTACATAGAGGTTTATGTAAGCTATAGGTGGTATATGTTACCATAGCAGGTTTATGTAAGCTATAGGAGGTATATGTTACCTGTAGGGGGTCTCTGTTACCCATAGCAGGTTTATGTAACCTGTAGGGGTCTCTGTTATCCATAGCAGGTTTGTGTAAGCTATAGGAGGTATATGTAACCTGTAGGGGGTCTCTGTTACCCATAGCAGGTTTATGTAAGCTTTAGGAGGTATATGTAACCTGTAGGGGGTCTCTGTTATCCATAGCAGGTTTATGTAAGCTTTAGGAGGTATATGTACCCTGTAGGGGGTCTCTGTTACCCATAGCAGTTATGTGCTTTAGGAAGTATATGTAACCTGTAGGGGTCTCTGTTATCCATAGCAGGTTTATGTAAGCTTTAGGAGGTATATGTACCCTGTAGGGGGTCTCTGTTACCCATAGCAGGTTTATGTAAGCTTTAGGAGGTATATGTACCCTGTAGGGGGTCTCTGTTATCCATAGCAGGTTTATGTTACCGGTAGGGGGTCTAGCAGGGCCTGCTTGCCGCCTTGTTGAGGTCCATGGAAATCACTCCCGAGAGCCCGGGCCACTCAGTGATATAGGCCATCCTATTGATCAAGCTGTCAACAGCCCGCTGGAGCCCCACGTGTGCGGGATGGGTCGCCGTGGGCAACGCTGCTGTCGCTGTCCTGTCTGGAAGCTCTCCTGTGGATCAATACTGTCATAAAACCCGCTCTAATAACCACCATTACAGAACTCATAATCATAATGACACCAATAACATTGACAAATACATTACCTCGTATACAACTACCAATACATTCATTATGGTTCTAACAAGTATCATCCAACATGAATAAACACTCTATGGCCTGCATGTAAAAAAAAAGTTTATAACAAGCTGTGAAGTCATTAAGGCATACTTGAAATTTAAAGAATAAATCTTAAAAATCCAGTACAATCTACAGCCCTCTGCAGGGAAATGATCCATATTCATTTGTGTTTATACACAAACCACCGAAGAGCAGCTGTTAGATCGTCCTTTTCTTTGAAGGAATAATTTAGTTTCTGGTGGATACAGCTATTCTTTATCTGCTTTCATGGATGAAAAATAATTGATTTTATAGATAATACAATTTAAGCAACTTCCCAAAGACATTTTTAACACCACAGCCATTCATAAAACACTGTTTTCTGGAACATCAGTGTAAACTTTCACAGTGTTGCCCCGGAAACAGCAACACTGCCAGGGTGCATTTACAGCAGGACTCAGGAATGAGCTACAGGGGACCAGTGCAGGTCCTGCTAGCGTAATGCACATGTACATACATGCGAAACATGCTACATACAGACAATACACACTACATACATGCAAAACATGCTACATACAGACAATACACACTACATACATGTAAAACATGCTACATACAGACAATACACACTACATACAGTACAAACACTACATACATGACAATAACACTACATACAGACAATACACACTACATACATGTAAAACATGCTACATACAGACAATACACACTACATACAGACAATAACATCTACATACATACAATGAAACATGCACATACAGACAATACACACTACATACAGACAATACACACTACATACATGTAAAACATGCTACATACAGACAATACACACTACATACATGTAAAACATGCTACATACAGACAATACACACTACATACAGACAATACACACTACATACATGTAAAACATGCTACATACAGACAATACACACTACATACATGTAAAACATGCTACATACAGACAATACACACTACATACATGTAAAACATGCTACATACAGACAATACACACTACATACATGTAAAACATGCTACATACAGATAATACACACTACATACATATAAAACATGCTACATACAGACAATACACACTACATACATATAAAACATGCTACATACAGACAACACAAGCTACATACATGCAAAACATGCAACAGACAGACAATACACACTACATTCATGTAAAACATGCAACAGACAGACAATAAACGCTACACACATATGAATCATGCTATATTTTCCAACAACTTTTTCTCTCATCTCTTCGGGAATTTCCTTAGAACATGGCATAATTGTAGAAATGTGATGGTAAGGAATAATATGAGTGAGGTTTAGATTCAACAGGGCTGGCTGCAATCAAACCTGGCTGTGTTCAATCAGCTGAATCTAATCATGAATTACATTTGGTTAATTGGTTGATTGAGTAACTAAGGGGGCAATTATTTTTTCATGGGTGATATGGGTGTTTGATCATTTTTTTCATTTAATAAATGAAACAATAATTTTACAAATGTGTTTTGCATTTACTCAGCCTTCCTTTGTCTAAATATTAAATTTTGTCTAAAGATCTGAAACCATTCATTGTAAAAAAAAAAAAGCAATAATAGAGCAATCAGGAAGGGGGCAAAAGCGTTTTTCATGGCACTGAACAGCTTGATCAGCTTACAGAGTGCTCAGCTCTGGCAGGGTGCTTTTTGACTGTCTGCCCCCCCCACCCGCCCCCCTTAGGGAGGTGGGATATGTCCCCTGCGGCCACCCCCGGACTCACAACCCCCCCCTCCCCACCCCCCAGCTAGGCGCAGGAAATGCTGCTTCCTCCTGCAGCTGGTGCATCAGGGCCCTCTGGACAGCCAGGAGCAAACGATGCCAGACACACAGCCACTCTCGAAACCCAGCTCAGGGGCTCACAGAAAAAACCCTGAACGGCACTGAAGCCTTTCCTCAGTTCTCTCTCTCTCTCTCTCACACACACACTCTCTCTCTCTATCTCTATATATTACTCTCTCTTTCTCCCTCTCTCAGGCTCTGGTCAGGTCTTTCTCTTGGTTAAATGGATAAGATTCCTGACCTTCAGGCCCAAATGCTCATATTTGTCTAAGTCAGCCAGCCCTGCATATTTACCTGTTTCTGACTCTTTTTTCATTCTACGAACCTTTTCTAGTCTTTTATCTGATTTGTGCAAAATGCAAAGGAGGATCGCTGCTGCAGCTGCGCATGTTTTTTTTCTGAAATCATCTTACAAATGACTTAACAGCCAGACAGAGAAAAGGCTAAAGCACACAGATTAGCATGATTAGCATGTGTTAATTGATGCCTAATTAATTTCTGCTGCCATGGAACACGTCCACAGGAGACCCAGACAAGGGCACAGACTTCCAGTCTGTAAATAAACAAATGAATAAACATGGAGACGGGCAGGCAGAGCCAGCAAGAGCACAAGCAGGTGTACAGCCTTTAGAGAGAGAGAGGGAGAGAGAGAGAGAAGAGGAGAGAGAGAGAGGGAGAGAGGGAGGGAGGGGGAGAAAGAGGGACAGAGGGAGGGAGAGAGGAAGGGAGAGGGAGAGGGCAAGGGAGAGAGGGAGAGAGGGAGAGAGGGAGAGAGGAGAAGGAGAGAGAGGGAGAGAGGGAGAGGAAAGAGGGAGAGGGAGAGGAGAGAGGAGGGAGGAGGGGAGGGGGAGAGGGAGAGGAAGGAGAGAGGAGGAGGGAAGGAAGAGAGAGGAGGAAGAGGAGGAGAGAAGGGAGAGAAAAGAGAGGGGAGGGAGAAGAGAGAGGAATGAAGAGAGAAGAGAGGGAATGATAGTGTCAAACAGACAGACTCATAAATACATATGAACTCATACAGATGTGCAAACACACACACACACACACACACACAAACACATTGCATGCTTTGCACAGAGCTGCTAGAGTTCGGGAGGTCATTTTACTGCTGATCTGTAGTCCCATCCCCCTCCCCCTTATTCTCCCCATGGGAGTCCTGGAGGGAGTGTCCCACTACAGGGGCGTGCCTGCCCATCCCATACCCCCTGTTCCACTGCCCTCACCCTGCCCCCTTGCCTTCCGCAGCTGCCCCAATCCCACCAGTGCTTACCCCAACTGTCCCAATCTGGCCATCGCCTTCCCCATAGCCCCAATCCCACCATCGCCTTCCCCAACAGCCCAATCCTCCATCTTCCCACTGCCCCAATCCGCCATCGCTTCCCCATGCCCCAATCCGCCATCGCTTTCCCCATTGCCCCAATCTCGCCATCCTTCCATGCCCATCTGCCATCGCTCCCAACTGCCCCAACCCATCGCTTCCCTGAACTGCCCCAATCCCACCATCGCCTTCCCCAACAGCCCCAATCCTGCCATTACTTTCCCTGACTGCCCCAATCTCGCCATCGCCTTCCCCCATTGCCCCAATCCCGCCATCGCCTTCCCCCATTGCCCCAATCTCGCCATCGCTTTCCCTGACTGCCCCAATCCCGCCATCACATTCCCCGACTGCCCCAATCCCGCCATCGCCTTCCCCAACTGCCCCAATCCTGCCATCACCTTCCCCAACTGCCCCAATCCTGCCATCACTTTCCCAGACTGCCCCAATCCTGCCATCACATTCCCTGACTGCCCCAATCCTGCCATCACTTTCCCCGACTGCCCCAAACCTGCCATCGCCTTCCCCAACTGCCCCAATCCTGCCATCACTTTCCCGGACTGCCCCAATCCTGCCATCGCCTTCCATGACTGCCCCAATCCCGCCATCCCCTTCCCTGACTGCCCCATCCTGACATCGCCTTCCCCCACTGCACCAATCCTGCCATCACTTTCTCCGACTGCCCCAATCTCATCATCGCCTTCCCCGACTGCCCCAATCCCGCCGGGCGGGGCCACTGGTGTCGCCATTTGAAAAATAATGCCGAGGTGGAACAGGACACTCAGCGATCTGAGAGTAGCACATGGAAACTGAGCCCATCCAGCCACCACACTCCGCCATTATGGATCTAGATAGCATAATACACTGCTAAAGGCTGGTGTGTGTGTGTGTGAGTGTGTGTGTGTGTGTGTGTGTGTGTGTGTGTGTGTGTGTGTGTGTGTGTGTGTGTGTGTGTGTGTGTGTGTGTGTGTGTGTGTGTGTGTGTGTGTGTGTGTGTGTGTGTGTGTGTGTGTGTGTGTGTGTGGTGTGTGTGTGTGTGTGTGTGTGTGTGTGTGTTAGAGTGAGTGTCCAGCCCATTAGCTCCTTAGGATGACCACAGGATACATTAAGTGAGGTATTCCTGTACAAATGCACTAAAAGTCTTCCCAGCCATTCCCAGCTCTTTATAAACGGCAGCTATTAATTCTGCAGTCGTATCAATACTGTCCGCAACGAGAAGAGAGAACCTCTGAAATGAGATGATAATGCACATGAAGACAAGAACGCCGTAACATAAGACATGTTTTTAAAGCTTGTGGGAAAGAAAATCATTCTCATGGTTAAATAAATCTGAACAAAAATAAACACTCAAGTACCTCATTCATTTCCAGAGCAGAACCGTCTCTATGTCCTTACGTCTGGCCCCACCTGCTCCTGTGTCTTGGCAGCAGTTTTATAATTCTTGTCTGTCTGGTTTCTGCTGTTACGCACATACAGTTACGCATAGTTTGACATGAGTAATTATATCATTACTGGCCTTAAACATATTCATTTATGTCACTACAGATCTTTGGTTTGAACCCTTGTGTCCGATGGCATGGTTTTATTCTCAAATGCAATATAGTAGTACATATCAATGCAGTAATAAGATTCTAATGTAATTGAATATAAAAGATATGAATTTATAAATATAAAATAATTAATAATACGGCGAGCACCACTTTTTATGAATGGTCCTTTGTAAGAGCTTCATAAAGCTCTTTCATAAGCACTACATGGCACCCGAATAAGCACCACATAGCACCTGAATAAGCACTACATAACACCTGAATAAGCACTACATAGCATCTGAATATACACTACATAGCACCTGAATATACACTACATAACACCTGAATATACACTACAGAGCACCTGCATGAGCACTACAGAGCACCTGCATGAGCACTACAGAGCACCTGCATGAGCACTACAGAGCACCTGCATGAGCACTACAGAGCACCTGCATGAGCACTACAGAGCACCTGCATGAGTACTACATAGCACCTGCATATACACTACAGAGCACCTGAATATACACTACATAGCACCTGCATGAGCACTACAGAGCACCTGCATGAGTACTACATAGCACCTGAATATACACTACAGAGCACCTGAATATACACTACATAGCACCTGCATGAGCACTACAGAGCACCTGCATGAGTACTACATAGCACCTGAATAAGCACTACCTAGCACCCAAATAAGCACTACATAGCACCTGAATAAGCACTACATAGCACCTGAATAAGCACTACATAGCGCCCAAATAAGTACTACATAACACCTGAATAAGCACTACATAGCACCTGAATAAGCACTACATAGCGCCCAAATAAGTACTACATAGCACCTGAATAAGCACTACATAGCACCTGAATAAGCACTACATAGCGCCCAAATAAGTACTACATAACACCTGAATAAGCACTACATAGCACCTGAATAAGCACTACATAGCGCCCAAATAAGTACTACATAGCACCTGAATAAGCACTACCTAGCACCCAAATAAGCACTACATAGCACCTGAATAAGCACTACATAGCACCTGAATAAGCACTACATAGCGCCCAAATAAGTACTACATAACACCTGAATAAGCACTACATAGCACCTGAATAAGCACAACATGGCACCTGAATAAGCACTACATAACACCTGAATAAGCACCACATAGCACCTGAATAAGCACTACATAGCACCTGAATATGCACTACATAGCACCCAATGAGGGGATGGTGGGAAGGCCAGCGTGTGATGAGGGGATGTGGGAAGGCCAGCATGTGGGACGGCCAGCGTGTGATGAGGGGATGTGGGAAGACCAGCGTGTGGGTAGGCCAGTGTGTGATGAGGGGAAGGTGGGAAGGCCAGCGTGTCATGAAGGGATGGTGAGAATGCCAGCGTGTGATGATGGGATGTGGGAAGGCCAACGTGTGATGAGAGAATGTGGGAAGACCAGCGTGTGGGAAGGCCAGCATGTGATGAGGGGATGTGGGAAGGCCAGCGTGTGATGAGGGGATGTGGGGAGGCCAGCATGTGATGAGGGGATGTGGGGAGGCCAGCATGTGATGAGGGGATGTGGGAAGGACAGTGTGTGATGAGGGGATGTGAGAAGGCAAGTGTGTGCTGAGGGGATGGTGAGAAGGACAGTGTGTGATGAGGGGATGTGGGAAGGCCAGCGTGTGATGAGGGGATGTGGGAAGGACAGTGTGTGATGAGGGGATGTGGGAAGGCCAGTGTGTGATGAGGGGATGGTGAGAAGGCCAGCGTGTGATGAGGGGATGTGGGAAGGCCAGCGTGTGGGAAGGCCAGCCTGTGATGAGGGGATGTGGGAAGACCAGCGTGTGGGAAGGCCAGCGTGTGATGAGGGGATGTGGGAAGGCCAGTGTGTGATGAGGGGATGGTGGGGAGGCCAGTGTGTGATGAGGGGATGTGGGAAGACCAGCGTGTGGGAAGGCCAGTGGTGATGAGGGGATGTGGGAAGCCAGTGTGGATGAGGGGATGTGGGAGGCCAGTGTGTGATGAGGGGATGTGGGGAGGCGGGTATGTGAGAAGGCCAGTGTGTGATGAGGGGATGTGGGGAGGCCAGTATGTGATGAGGGGATATGGGAAGACCAGCATGTGGGAAGGCCATGCGATGGGTGGAAGGCCATGGAGAGGGATGGTGGGGAGGCCAGTGTGTGATGAGGGGATGTGGGGAGGCCAGTGTGTGATGAGGGGATGTGGGGAGGCGGGCATGTGAGAAGGCCAGTGTGTGATGAGGGGATGTGGGAAGGCCATCTCTTAGGCAGATAGATTTATGTGCAGAGATCATTAAGCGCAAAGCTGTCTCTGTACTGGAGCACTGGAATAAGTTAATCAATAGGGCTGCTCAGACACGATGCCAGCGCTCGGCTTTGGGACTCAGGAGTAAAACTGAACCTCTAAGAGCACCTGGAACCCTCCCCTGCATCAACCCTTTAGTTTCTGTTTCCATTTCAGTCCTGAATCCGTCACATTACCGCCTCCCTGCTCTCACACTCACTGTTTATGAGGTAAAAAACACCTGTTATTATTAAATTAATCTATCCCAAAACTCCTTCAGCATCTCAAAGGGACAGAAAATACTGATGCTGTGGGATCGAGCAGACACACACACCCACACACACGCAGACATACACAGATACACGCACAGATAAACACACACATGCACACACAAACACCACACACACACACCCACACTCATGTACGCGCAGACATACACAGATCCACACACGTCTTGTCCTTGGGCACTGTAGTAACTCAGGTACGCAGATATCATTAGAACGATGCTTTAAAGTATCACATTTTTTCATTAGGGAGCTCAGACCTGATGTACATAAATCTTTATATTATTATGAAAGAAGATCACCGCAGCGATGAATCACCACTCTCAGTGACAGAGAGGTGCTGCTTGTTCCCCGGGTGACTCCAGACTGGCAGGGGAGTCGTGGGACGGTTGGAAACGGGCGCTCAGGTGCAGGACGGTGTGAGGTTGGAACACCGTGTGGATGTGATTTATATGAGAGCAGCGCATGTCGCTGCGTTAACCTGTCTGTGCACAGCGGCTGTGGGCCTGTTGTTCAGTCACTGCCTCCCCAGGAAGGACCTTTCCGTGGAGCAAGTGTTTTATCAAAGGCTTTATTTTAAGTAGCTGCTGTGTGAGTGTCTGCGCGGGTCATCTCCCCGACGCGCTCTCTGCAGCCCCCCCCTCGCAGGGGACCCTGCGCGGGTCATCTCCCCGACGCGCTCTCTGCAGTCCCCCCCTCGCAGGGGACCCTGCGCGGGTCATCTCCCCGACGCGCCCTCTGCAGCATCCCTGCGCGGGTCATCTCCCCGACGCGCTCTCTGCAGCGCCCCCGCGCAGGGGACCCTGCGGCCGCCGGCGCTCGGAGATTAGGGCACTTCTGCGCTCAGTTAGAACGCAGACGCACCTCGTTAAGGAGCGCATTACCCTTCAGCACAACACGCTGCAAATCTGCTCTGAAGGAAAGCTTTTAGTGCCGGTGTGGCGAAAGTGTCTGAGTGTTTGATTGACATGTGTGTGTGTGCGTGTCTGTTCTTCGGCAGCCAGCACAACCCCCCTTCTCTGGCGTAATGGGCAGGGCTGAGGAGACAAAGTCAGACCCGTCAGGCCAGGTTTGTGTTTGATTGACAGCTGTCTCGTGTCTCAAACACGGAGATAAACAACAGGGAGGCCCCGCCCACTCACCCATACTCCACCAATGAGAGTCCAGATGAGTCACTTGGCAACAGTGTCATATAATGGACATGACAGCGTAACCCAGATGTTGCAGGTTTGAATCTTTCATTGTACCACTGAACAAGGGTAACAACAGAATTAAATATATAGTAAAATGTTCACCTGTATAAATGGACAGTAAATAATTATATTTTAATCAGTAAATGGACAGTATATAATTATATTTTAACTAAACAGACTGTATGTAATAGCAATTGAATAAGTAAATGGTATGTGTGTAATAACAGTTGAATGAGTAAATGGACTGTATGTAATAACAGTTTAATAAGTAAATGGACTGTATGTAATAACAGTTTAATAAATAAATGGATGGTGTACTAACAGGGTAATAAATAAACAAAGTGTGTGTAATAACAGTGTAATAAGTAAATAGACTGTGTGTAATAACAGTGTAATAAGTACTTCATGCTGCAGTGACCCCTCAGCAGTGCTCAGTGCTCGGACATTAAACGCGGTCAGAGCAGGTGATGATGTCACAGATGGAGCAGCAGGCCTGTGGTGATCTGGACACTGCAGACCACGGTCTCTCCTTTCCCACTCTTTATTCCGCTCTGAAGACGCTTCTGTCTCTGACTTTCATTTTTAATTTTTCTATTTTTGATGTACATCTGAGAGAGTTAACATCAGTTAAAGCACATTGTGGAATTAATGAAGCGTGTGAATTCATCATGAAAAGGCGAATAATTAACCAACGCCTCCGCCAGGAATACTTCAAAAGGCTGCGTGGTGCCGGCTCCACAAAGCTTCCCTTGAAATGCGACATAAACACCGGCATTTAAGGAAGGATTTCTGCTCTGCGTCTCTAAGAAACGTTGATTCATCAGTTTTAAAGTGGGGGGGCGGGGGGGCGGGGGGGGGGGTGTTAATTGTTTCACGCGGTCAGTGATACTGAAGGAGGGCGGCACGGTTGCTGGTTTTAACGTCAGACCGGGACCAGCGAGGGACGCGCTGGGAGACTCCATCACTTCAGCCCCACTGCTGGAGTCTGTAATGTAATTAAAATGACACAAACAAAGTGAATCTAATTGCAGCTCCCTCTGCACAAGCTCGTTAGCGGCAGGGCTTAGTAAACGATTCCACAGCGGAAATAAATGAGGCCAATCGGCGGCAGGCCTGAGTGGGGCTTGCTGTGGGTAATTAGTGAAGTTTAGCAGAGTTTGGATCTGCAGACGTGTGCCTGCACACACACATGCATGCCTGCTCATGTGCATGCGGGTTGCATTGAGTGGCTGGGTATAGCATGTGCATACAGGTTGCATTGAGCAGCTGGGTTTAGCATGTGCATGCGGGTTGCATTGAGTGGCTGGGTATAGCATGTGCATGCGGGTTGCATTGAGTGGCTGGGTATAGCATGTGCATGCGGGTTGCATTGAGTGGCTGGGTATAGCATGTGCATGCAGGTTGCATTGAGCAGCTGGGTTTAGCATGTGCATGCGGGTTGCATTGAGCAGCTGGGTTTAGCATGGAATGCGGGTTGCATTGAGCAGCTGGGTTTAGCATGGAATGCAGGCTGCATTGAGCAGCTGGGTTTAGCATGGAATGCAGGCTGCATTGAGCAGCTGGGTTTAGCATGGAATGCAGGTTGCATTGAGCAGCTGGGTTTAGCATGTTCATGCAGGCTGCATTGAGAAGCTGGGTTTAGCATGGAATGCAGGTTGCATTGAGCAGCTGGGTTTAGCATGTGCATGCAGGTTGCATTGAGCAGCTGGGTATAGCATGTGCATGCAGGCTGCATTGAGCAGCTGGGTTTAGCATGTGCATGCAGGTTGCATTGAGCAGCTGGGTTTAGCATTCTCTGTCAGCATGTGCAGGATAGGCGTTAGTAAGGCAGGTAGGGTGCACATGTTGGAGTTAATGTTTAATTGAAGAGCAGTAAACATCACAGCCATCACACAGTATCATGCTCAGGCCAGAGTTTCCTTTGTAGCAGATAAATGTGAAACCAGTGCTAAAAATGCACTCTCTCATGGGATCTACCCCGGAGACACATTCAGTATATGTGTACCCCTGTACACACGCACACATGCACACACACACTCTCGCATAGACATTCACACATGCACACATACTCATATGCACACACACACACACACACTCGCACACACACTCACACATGCACACACACACAGGCGCGCACACACACATGCACACACACACAGGTGCGCACACACACATGCACACACACACACACACACATGCGTGCACACACCCACACACACACACGCGTGCACACACACACACTCACTCACACACACACCAAGTGCTTCAGAGGCAGAATGATAGCTCTTATGATAGCTGACAGTGTGCCAGAGGCTATTGAGAGAGCACATGAAGAGGTTAAGCATTGGAAGCCCTCCACTGTTGTACAGAAAACATTTATAAAGCTTTATAAACTCAGTTCAGACACTGGGAACTATTACCACTGAATGATGATCTACGGCATTCAGAAACTTCTGGAAGTGAAAATGTCTCCTTAGCCAAGAGCATGGCTCTCAGACGGAGCAGGGAATTGTGGGAATGATGGAGGTGGGCGAGCAACAGCAGAGGACAGTGAGGTCACAGGGGAGAGCAAGGGACTCGGGGGGGGGGTGGGGGGGGGAGGTATAGCAGAGAGAGCAGGCTGGGATTTCAGCATGGTACAGTAGTACAGCTGTAGGAACCACCGACTGGGCACAGTCATACACCCCCGCCCTCAAAAATCAGAGTTTAACACGGAGGAGGGGCCAAAACTAACACAAGAAAAAAAGGATCAGCACATCATCAGACGCTCTGTCCTCTCCCTCCAAATAAAGGATCATCAGATGCTCTGTCCTCTCCCTCCAAATAAAGGATCATCAGACGCTCTGTCCTCTCCCTCCAAATAAAGGATCATCAGACGCTCTGTCCTCTCCCTCCAAATAAAGTTTATTTAATCTGGGCGGCTGCTGCCCTTAAGGCTGAACTCTGGGGCGCGGGACACTAATTAATTCTCTTGTTTCTGCAGTCATAATATGACAGCCAATAGAGTGAGAGATCAGCCACCTTGACCAGACACTGACAGAAAAGGGAGATACACACACGCACACACACACACGCACACACACACACACACACACATACAGTAATAATACACACACACATACACACACATACAGTAATAATACACACACACATACACACACATGCAGTAATAACACACATATACACACACTTATACAGTAATGACACATACGCTCACACACACACTCCTTTTGACAGTGTGTGATTGGCTGGAGGGTGGGGGAGGGGCTGTGGATGTGGGGGGGACGTGATTGGAGGATGAGCTCTGGTGGGTCTGAGGAGGTGAAAGAGAGGAGAGAGAGGAGAGGAATAGAGAAAAGGGCTGTAGAAGTGGGGGGGGGGGGGGGCGTCAGCCGATTCTATTTTGCTAAAGCCCCCACCCCCCCAAGGAATGTCGCAGTACATTTGAGCGTGTCTCTGTGTTACACACTTGCCCTTAATTTGACAGTGTCACAGGGATCCATCTTCATTCTCTCTCCCTTTTCATAATCTAATCCTCCTCTCTAACATGCAATTAGTGCCCCAGCAGCCCCCCCTGCCCCCCCCCCACGCCCCCCCGCCCTGCTGCATCAGCTGGGATGATTGCTACAGCTTTCCCCGTGCAATCCATTTGCAGCCCAGCCCGTAATGAATATGCACACGCTATGGGCCTCGCGGGGGGGGGGGGGGGTATGCACACGCCACGGGTCTCGTGGGGGGGGGGGCACCAGCAATCAACCTTGAATTCAATTAGCGGAGTCAAGGTTAATGACTGCGAGCAGTGGACAGTGCTCCACACCATTAAACCCGCCTGTCACAACTCACAATGTGGGAGGGACTAACAGGGGTAGGGGGGGGCGGCGGGGGGGATACCACACGCAGGAGCACGGCACGCGCCCCCCCCACCCCCACTGCACCCGCACGCGTGTGGAGATAGATGGACAGATAGATAAAATGGTGTCAGTCTTTGGTGCTAGATTACATTGAGTCCTCCTGGGCAAATCTGATTGTAAAGCCACCCCCCCCCCGGTGCTGTAATATGATTAGTCTACATAAAGACATGTCTGGAGTGTAATTCCGCACTTACTAATGAGCACCACGTCTGAGACCGTCTACCCCCCCTAAACCAAGGTGTCCCCACTGCTGACCTGACACACAGAGAGAGCGAGAGGGGGAGAGAGACAGAGGGAAAGAAAGAGAGAGAGAGAGAGAGAGAGAGAGAGAGAGAGAGAGAGAGAGAGAGATAGAGAGATCGAAAGAGAGATTTCATAGAAATTTTGCCTGTCCTATGCCATTCAAAATAACAGATTCACTCTATATCTAGTCTGTAGGTAATCAGAGCACTAGGTACAATTTAGTTAGGAAAATGGCGAGCATTGTTGGGCTGAATGAATTGTTCTTGTCATTATGTTATGTGCATTATGTTAAGTCATATCCTTTACTTTGTACAATAAGATGCTCATTGTTGTGCTGACAACCACTCTGAAACTACACTGGATTTCATGTTAGAGGAAATGTAAGATGTACATATGGTATTATACTGTAATTATAGAGTTTAATATGTAATTATAGAGTTTATGTAAGTTCTGCATTGGAACAGACGTCTGCACAGTAATTGTGACCCAAGTATGTGTGTTAGATTACAGTATTACAGTAATTACTACAATGTATCTGTAGGTCGTTTGTTATGTTTTTACTTCCAACTGTGTTTGTAATTACATGAAGCAGCTGATGCTCTTTAAACATGAAAAACTAGAAGGAAGAAATATTATCCACACATTTTTACTGTTACTTAATCAAGCAACAAATGGTGTGATCCGCAGAATTTGTCC
>NC_057944.1:41124442-41129442 GCF_018555375.3 Anguilla rostrata
GGCAGTGTTGATGCAGCTCTGTCAGTGTTGATGCAGCTCTGTCAGTGTTAATGTAGCTCTGTCAGTGTTGATGCAGCTCTGTCAGTGTTAATGTAGCTCTGGCAGTGTTGATGCAGCTCTGTCAGTGTTGATGCAGCTCTGGCAGTGTTGATGCAGCTCTGGCAGTGTTGATGCAGCTCTGTCAGTGTTAATGTAGCTCTGTCAGTGTTGATGCAGCTCTGTCAGTGTTAATGTAGCTCTGGCAGTGTTGATGCAGCTCTGTCAGTGTTGATGCAGCTCTGTCAGTGTAATGTCTCTGCAGTGTGATGCAGCTCTGGCAGTGTTGATGCAGCTCTGTCAGTGTTAATGTAGCTCTGGTAGTGTTGATGCAGCTCTGGCAGTGTTAATGTAGCTCTGCAGTGTTGATGCAGCTCGTCATGTTGATCAGCTCTGTCAGTGTAATTAGCTCTGGCAGTGTGATGCAGCTCTGGCAGTGTTGATGCAGCCTGTCAGGTTATGTAGTCTGGTATGTTGATGCAGCTCTGGCAGTGTTGATGCAGCTCTGTCAGTGTTAATGTAGCTCTGTCAGTGTTGATGCAGCTCTGGCAGTGTTAATGCAACTCTGTCAGTGTTGATGCAGCTCTGTCAGTGTTGATGCAGCTCTGTCAGTGTTAATGCAGCTCTAATGCAGCTAACCCTGCATAAACACTGACGCGCTGAGGGGGAGGGGGAAGGCCAGAGAGGAGTATGGAGCACTGATGGGGAGGGGGAAGGCCAGAGAGGAGTATGGAGCACTGAGGGGGAGGGGGAAGGCCTGAGAGGAGTATGGAGCACTGAGGGGGAAGGCCAGAGAGGAGTATGGAGCACTGAGGGGGAAGGCCGAGAGGAGTATGGAGCACTGAGGGGGAAGGCCTGAGAGGAGTATGGAGCACTGAGGGGGAAGGCCAGAGAGGAGTGTGGAGCACTGAGGGGGAAGGCCAGAGAGGAGTATGGAGCACTGAGGGGGAAGGCCAGAGAGGAGTATGGAGCACTGAGGAAGAAGGCCAGAGAGGTAATGGAAGGTTAAGCACTTAGTGATGGAACAATTACTGCCAATACTACAATCCTGCTGCCCAGGAAGAGCTCTGCAATGTAGTCTATAGATTACAGCTGACTGTATTCATTTGTGTTTGTGTGTGTGCATATATGAGAGTGTGCGTGTGTGTGCGTGTGTGTGTGTGTGAGAATGTGTGTGTGAGTGTATGCATGCATGCGTGTGTGCAAATGTGTGTGTAGGTTTGTGTGCGTGTGTGTGTATGCAAATGTGTGTGTAGGTGTGTGTGTGAGTGTGTGTGTGGGTGTGTGTGCGCGTGTGTGTGTAGGTGTGTAGCTGTGTGTGTGCAAATGTGTGTGTGCGTATGTGTGTGTGTGTGCAAATGTGTGTGTGGGTGTGTGTGTGTGTGTGAGTGTGTGGGTGTGTGTGCGTGTGTGTGTAGGTGTGTGTGGTTGTGTTTGTGTGTGTGTTTGTGTGTGCATGTGTGTGTACGTGTACGTGTGTGTGTGAGTGTGTGTATGCGTGTGTGTGCAAATGTGTGTGTGGGTGTGTGCGTGTGTGTGTGTGTGTGTAGGTGTGTGTGGCTGTGTGTGCATGTGTGTGTGTGTAGGTGTGTGTAGGTGTGTTTGTGTGTGTGCGTGTGCATGTGTGTGTGTGTGTATTTGTGTGCGTGTGTGTGTGTAGGTGTGTGTACGTGTGTGTGTAGGAGTGTGTGTGTGTGCATGTGTGTGTGTGTGTGTGTGTGTGCGTGTGTGTGCGTGCATGTGTGTGTAGGTGTGTGTGTGTGTGTGTGTGTTTACTCCATTAATATACACTTCATCTCTCACTCTGAGAGGAATCAGGATCTGCAGATTCCTTCAAGCTGCAAGCCTGATAAATTGTTACAAATTAAGTCCAAATTAAGGAAAGCTCCTGAAAAGAGGAGAATAAACAAATGATTAAATGACAGTAATGCAGTGATAATGCCGTTTTTCAGATGCAATCTGGCATCAAGCTGTGCTGATGCTAATGTGTTATAAGAGTGTGATGTTTATCTCAGGCTGAACCGTACAGGATAATTTGAGGCTGGTGAAAAAGTTTGCTGCTCTAGCATCATCTTGGTATAGTTTATATTGTTCACCAATGGAAGAAAGATCAAATTTGAAATGAAAATTTATGGAAATTACATCACTGCTATCATTGTTGCGACTTCTTAAAGCAATATATTCTTTTTCGTGACAGACCGTGCAGGGATGATAAATTTAACAAAGTCTTAAACTGTTTGGAGAACATTTTTTTCAGAGGCAGGGCAACATATTTGTTATTACGTTTTATCTTAACAAGATAAAGACGCGGGCGATATCTGCTCTTCCCCGGCGCAAACGCGCCCGTCAGAGACGGAGACGCCTTCGTCTGATTGATATCCCTTTTTTATTTGTCTTTGGAAATCTAATCTTTCTCCCTTTTTTTGCAAGCGAAGTGTCAAGTTAGCGTAAATAAAATTGTGCGGGGAGGAGAGGCGGGTCTTGCAGACGGGCGATCTGTGTGTCTGCTGATGGGGCAGAGCGGTATCAGTCAGGGTATCATTAGCACAGGGAGCTCTGAGCCTTTGCTGTGTCTGGCAGAGGGAGCTCTGTGCTCTGTGCACTTGCTGTGTCTTGCAGAGGGAGCTCTGAGCCTTTGCTGTGTCTTGCAGAGGGAGCTCTGAGCCTTTGCTGTGTCTTGCAGAGGGAGCTCTGAGCCTTTGCTGTGTCTGGCAGACGGAGCTCTGTGCTCTGTGCACTTGCTGTGTCTTGCAGAGGGAGCTCTGAGCCTTTACTGTGTCTGGCAGAGGGAGCTCTGTGCTCTGTGCACTTGCTGTGTCTTGCAGACGGAGCTCTGTGCTCTGTGCACTTGCTGTGTCTTGCAGAGGGAGCTCTGAGCCTTTGCTGTGTCTTGCAGACTGAGCTCTGTGCTCTGAGCCTTTGCTGTGTCTTGCAGACGGAGCTCTGTGCTCTGTGCACTTGCTGTGTCTTGCAGAGGGAGCTCTGAGCCTTTGCTGTGTCTTGCAGACTGAGCTCTGTGCTCTGAGCCTTTGCTGTGTCTTGCAGACGGAGCTCTGTGCTCTGTGCACTTGCTGTGTCTTGCAGAGGGAGCTCTGAGCCTTTGCTGTGTCTGGCAGAGGGAGCTCTGTGCTCTGTGCACTTGCTGTGTCTTGCAGACGGAGCTCTGTGCTCTGTGCACTTGCTGTGTCTTGCAGAGGGAGCTCTGAGCCTTTGCTGTGTCTGGCAGGGGGAGCTCTGAGCCTTTGCTGTGTCTTGCAGACGGAGCTCTGTGCTCTGTGCACTTGCTGTGTCTCGCAGAGGGAGCTCTGAGCGCTTGCTGATGTGTCTTGCAGAGGGAGCTCTGTGCGTTAGCTGTGTCTTGCAGAGGGAGCTCTGTGCGTTAGCTGTGTCTGGCAGAGGGAGCTCTGTGCGTTAGCTGTGTCTGGCAGAGGGAGCTCTGTGCGTTAGCTGTGTCTTGCAGAGGGAGCTCTGTGCGTTAGCTGTGTCTGGCAGAGGGAGCTCTGTGCGTTAGCTGTGTCTGGCAGAGGGAGCTCTGTGCGTTAGCTGTGTCTCGCAGAGGGAGCTCTGTGCGTTAGCTGTGTCTTGCAGAGGGAGCTCTGTGCGTTAGCTGTGTCTGGCAGAGGGAGCTCTGTGCGTTAGCTGTGTCTCGCAGAGGGAGCTCTGTGCGTTAGCTGTGTCTGGCAGAGGGAGCTCTGTGCGTTAGCTGTGTCTTGCAGAGGGAGCTCTGTGTGTCAGAGCGGTATTAGTCAGAGGGAGCTCTGTGCGTTAGCTGTGTCTTGCAGAGGGAGCTCTGTGCGTTAGCTGTGCCTGGCAGAGGGAGCTCTGTGCGTTAGCTGTGTCTTGCAGAGGGAGCTCTGTGTGTCAGAGCGGTATTAGTCAGAGGGAGCTCTGTGCGTTAGCTGTGTCTTGCAGAGGGAGCTCTGTGTGTCAGAGCGGTATTAGTCAGAGGGAGCTCTGTGCGTTAGCTGTGTCTGGCAGAGGGAGCTCTGTGCGTTAGCTGTGTCTGGCAGAGGGAGCTCTGTGCGTTAGCTGTGTCTCGCAGAGGGAGCTCTGTGCGTTAGCTGTGTCTGGCAGAGGGAGCTCTGTGCGTTAGCTGTGTCTGGCAGAGGGAGCTCTGTGTGTCAGAGCGGTATTAGTCAGAGGGAGCTCTGTGCGTTAGCTGTGTCTGGCAGAGGGAGCTCTGTGCGTTAGCTGTGTCTGGCAGAGGGAGCTCTGTGCGTTAGCTGTGTCTCGCAGAGGGAGCTCTGTGCGTCAGAGCGGTATTAGTCAGAGACGTGTGTCGTTAGCACAGTGAGCTCCGTGCGGTCGGGCGTCTCCTCCTCGGGGTTTGATGGAGTCAGACGCGCTCCCCGCTCCCCCTCTGTGGTTATTGGTTCGGTCGTCACATCAAAACAACATTAATTCCTATCATTGGTGCTCTGGCCATGGCAGGCCGGCATGAATTCACGCGGAGCTGGAGGCTCAGCCGGATTGGCTTTCCAATCAATGCGCTGATTTCTATGGAAGTGGCTATTATTTAAAATGGAGCGCTTTTCACCTCCTTTACAAGCCTCTTTTCATGCAGCTAAATATTGATTTCTTATTCTTTACAAATAGCTATTAGGTCACTTCACACACAAAACCATCAAGCAGATAAGTAATGGTGACAATCCTTGTGTGTGTGCTTGTGTGTGTGTGTGTGTGTATGTGTGTGCGTGCATGTGTGTGAGTGCATGTGTCCATGCGTGTGTGGGTATATACGTGTGTGTGTGTGAATGTGTGTATGTGTGTGTGTGAGGGAGGAGTCACTCCGCCCGGTACCTGCTGCAGCACTTCCTGTTCTGTCAGTATTATGTAACGCCTCGCTCAGTGGCTTCGATGTGTTCCAGTCCTCCTCCGGGTCAGGCCTTCTGCTTCACGACTACGCAAACGGGGATGAAGAAGAAGATGATGATGATGATGGTGGTGATGGTGGAGTTGATGAA
>NC_057944.1:41134442-41161942 GCF_018555375.3 Anguilla rostrata
CTCTTTTTCTTGGGGGGGGAGGGGGGGGTGGGGGGCACAGGACATGCTGAGTGTGTCCAACTGCCAGTACAGAGACAGTACCACATAACTAAAGAAGCAGATAACTGTGTGACTATACCTGAGAACAGGTGACCATGCCTGGTAGAGAAGAGGTCCTTAATACTGTAAGACATGGAGACTGGTAACCTCACATATTTATAAATAGAATCATTAGTTATTGATTCTTGAATGATGCCATTCAAGGTATTAATCATGTTGGTAGTTTTTTGTATAATGGGCAATTAATAGAGTGATGAACAATTTCGCTCAAAAAAAGTCACGGATTAGTTCACACAGCAGTGTGAAAAGCTCCCGGTGGCTTAGTCATTATGAAATGATCGGTGCTGATGGTGGAAGTTAACTCTCAAGTTAACTGAACTATAATTGCACAAGAAAATTAACTGAAATGAGAGAATTAAAATAATGCACAAACCTTTTAAAAATATGGTTTCTCTGTGCACGAGCTCCCGAGCCGTAGACAGTTGTAATATTTTCTGGTTTTCTTTTCTGGCGCTTTGGTGAGAAAGTAATTATGAGCACAATTACCCAGCACTCCTTGGGATGCGGGGTGTAGGGAAGACTCACGAATCGCATCTGAATCTCTATTACTGCAGTCACCAGTGAATCCGTCTGAAAAGAGTTTTTATAGAATCGTGCAGACAGAAGGAGGGAAGATGTGTTTACAATTAGTGTCTTATTAGACCCAAACTGTGCACAACACTTTACTGCAGGAGAAGTAAGTTCACATTTTCGCATTTTTTGCACGTGTGCCAGGGACTGAACTGCATTTAAAGGTAAATTTGGAACCAGAAATGAATTCAAAATAAAAATATGAATTTGAACAAACAAAAAGCACATTTTTAAAAGAAAGACTTCTGAGGCCTGAGAGTTATGGACCAAGCCCACTTTCCCTGACAGTGACAAACACATTAAAGAGGAAATACTCACCCAGCTTAAACGGGAATACCGGCTGCCTGTCTGTCAATATCCGTTTCGTCTGTGGCTATTGATCACCATTACATTCTGTTTGTTTGTATATTGCGCATAATTATTATTATTTAAATCTTGATGGCGAGATTATTCATTGGTTGTGGATTTTCCTCCTGAGATGGTTTAATATTTAAAACCCCTCCTGTTCTGTGCTGCAGCCCCACAACCAGCCAACTGTTTGGGGTTTTTCCCATTTTCATCCTCAGCTACAGGCTTCCTCTTCAGTGAGAGGCTGCGATGGCTCTAATCCCAATTAGACTAATTAGTGAGAGCTCTTAGACTGCCACAGGAGCCGGCGCCCCGCTCCTCTCCAAAAAGAGCAAAGAACACTACTGCCAGAGAGCTCAGGAGTGGAGCAGAAAGAACACTACTCCCAGAGAGCTCAGGAGCGGAGCAGAAAGAACACTACTCCCAGTGAGCTCAGGAGCGGAGCAGAAAGAACACTACTCCCAGTGAGCTCAGGAGCGGAGCAGAAAGAACACTACTCCCAGTGAGCTCAGGAGCGGAGCAGAAAGAACACTACTCCCAGTGAGCTCAGGAGCGGAGCAGAAAGAACACTACTCCCAGTGAGCTCAGGAGCGGAGCAGAAAGAACACTACTCCCAGAGAGCTCAGGAGTGGAGCAGAAAGAACACTACTCCCAGTGAGCTCAGGAGAGGAGGAGCAGAAAGAACACTACTCCCAGAGAGCTCAGGAGCGGAGCAGAAAGAACACTACTCCCAGTGAGCTCAGGAGAGAAGGTGCAGAAAGAACACTACTCCCAGTGAGCTCAGGAGAGGAGGAGCAGAAAGAACACTACTCCCAGAGAGCTCAGGAGAGAAGGAGCAGAAAGAACACTACTCCCAGTGAGCTCAGGAGAGAAGGAGCAGAAAGAACACTACTCCCAGAGAGCTCAGGAGCGGAGGAGCAGAAAGAACACTACTCCCAGTGAGCTCAGGAGAGAAGGAGCAGAAAGAACACTACTCCCAGAGAGCTCAGGAGAGAAGGAGCAGAAATAAATGATGGAGGGATGTGGGAAAGAGAGGATAAAGGGAAAGAGAGCAGGTGAAATGCATGAGTGCAGGATTGCCAATGTCCTCTGTCAGACTGCAGAAAGAGGCAGGTCGGGGGGGGGGCGTACCAATTTCCTCTTCTAAATATACAACTGCCACACAGGACACGGAAGTACAATCTCTACAGGAAGTGAGAGGAAAATAATCAAACTAATATTACCCAGGAGCCCTCTGGCCTCTGGCAGCTGGGTTAGAGTGCAGGATGAGGCTCCAATAACAGGCAGCGGAGCAGAGACTCTCCTGCTTTCTCTTTTCACTTAAAAAAGTTAAAAAAAACTAATTACAGCGTGAAGACTGTTCAAACGGCCACAGAGGAGAAAAGTAAACACACAGCACAGCGGAAAATAATAATATGAGACAAAGAACAGTGCTTTTCCCTCTGAGGAAATCAGCTGTGCTGGACAATGGGGACTGCTAATGGGGACTATGTGTGTGTGTGTGTGTATGTGTGTGTATGTGTGTGTATGTGTGTGTGTGTGTGTGTGAGAGTGTGTGTGTGTGTGTGTGCGTGCGTGGATGCGTGCGTGCACGTGCGTGTGTGTGTGTGTGTGTGCGCGTGTGTGTGCGTGTGTGCGTACGTGCGTGCGTGCATGCGTGTGTGCGTGCGTGGTGGTGTGTGCGTGGTGAGTGCGTGAGTGTGACGTGCGTGGTGGTGTGTGTGTGTGTGCGTGTGTGCGTGCGTGCGTGAGTGTGTGTGTGTGAAATTTAGAAAGTCATATAAAATGAAGCAAACATCCCTGAGTGCTCACACTGGCACCTCCACGCTCATCCTATCGACCAATCAGCACCCTGGAAACGCCTCCATGACAACAATATATTGATATCAATCAATCAGTGGATGAGCATAGATCCCTACACCCACCCCTCAATATCCCTCCCTCCACCCCTCCCCCCCCACCCTCCCTATCCCTCCGTCCCTCCGTCCCTCCCTCCACCCCTCCACCCCTCCACCCCTCTGTTCTCCATCTGTTCAGGCTCCTGCAGGAGTGTGCTTGGGCGTTTGATTGACATGTAACTCCCCATAAAGTAAATCAATTAAGCAGCATTCCCCTGGAAGGACAGCGCCATGGGTCTCAGGGGCCCCCCCACCCTCGCCCCCCACCCCCATGAGGGACAGCGCTGTGCATCTCAGGGGGGTCCCAGCCAGAGACAGGGGTCCCCCCCCTCGCCCCCCCACCCCCCCATGAGGGACAGCGCTGTGCATCTCAGGGGGGTCCCAGCCAGAGACAGGGGTCCCCCACACACACCGCCCCGGCCAGAGACAGGGTCCCCACACCCCGCCCCCCCAGCCAGAGACAGGGGTCCCCCACACACACCCTGCCCCCCCGGCCGGGGACAGGGGTCGACCCTGCCAGCCAAGTCTGCATGTGAGCCCTAACCAGGAGGAGCGATACCTCACACCTCTCTCCCTCTCTCACTCTTTCACTCTTCCTCCCTCCCTCCCTGTCTCTCTCCCTCTCTCTCTCTCACTCTTCCTCCCTCCCATCCTCTCTCTCTTCCTCTCTCGCTCTCACTCTCCCTCCCTCCCATCCTCTCTCTCTCCCTCTCTCGCTCTCACTCTCCCTCCCTCCCTCTCTCTCTCGCTCTCACTCTCCCTCCCTCCCTCTCCGACTCACCGCACACAGTTTAGGAATGTTATTCCACAAACATTCAACCGACACATCAGTGTGTAGATCGCATCACCTACACATCTATGTGCAGTTGGGTTAGGGAATGACACATCTATGTGCAATCGGGTTAGGGAATGACACATCTATGTGCAGTTGGGTTAGGGAATGACACGTCTATGTGCAGTTGGGTTAGGGAATGACACATCTATGTGGAGTTGGGTTAGGGAATGACACGTCTATGTGCAGTTGGGTTAGGGAATGACACAGCTATGTGCAGTTGGGTTAGGGAATGACACATCTATGTGCAGTTGGGTTAGAGAATGACACATCTATGTGCAGTTGGGTTAGGGAATGACACGTCTATGTGCAGTTGGGTTAGGGAATGACATCTATGTGCAGTTGGGTTAGGGAATGACACATCTATGTGCAGTTGGGTTAGAGAATGACACATCTATGTGCAGTTGGGTTATGGAATGACACATCTATGTGCAGTTGGGTTAGGGAATGACACATCTATGTGCAGTTGGGTTAGGGAATGACACATCTATGTGCAGTTGGGTTAGGGATAGGGTCAGTGGTAAATTGTTCTAGCAGGTTGAGACAAGAACTTTTCCTCCTGATGATGAACAGGAGGCTCCTGTTAAAAACAGCAGCAGAGACCTTCCCCAATGGAGGGAAATCTCTGACAGCAGCTATCAGCTAACTAGCACCTGTACCAAAGTGTTTCCTTAACAAGGTAATAAAAGTGCTTCTGGTTTCTGTGGCGTGCTGGCTGTTGGATCACTGCACTACCCTCGCCTCTTAAAAAATGCAAAATACCGTATATCTGTGCATTATATCGGCACAAGGGTCCCAAAAATCTGACTGGTCTAATGTGGCTGTGATGTCTGTCGCTTAATTAATTAATAGGTGTATCTTGGGCATTGCATGCAATAGACCAGAGTATCATCTTCCACTGCTTGGGCATTGCATGCAATAGACCAGAGTATCATCTTCCACTGCTTGGGCATTGCATGCAATAGACCAGAGTATCATCTTCCACTGCTTGGGCATTGCATGCAATAGACCAGAGTATCATCTTCCACTGCTTGGGCATTGCATGCAATAGACCAGAGTATCATCTTCCACTGCTTGGGCATTGCATGCAATAGCCAGAGTATCATCTTCCACTGCTTGGCATTGCATGCAATAGACCAGAGTATCATCTTCCACTGCTTGGGCATTGCATGCAATAGACCAGAGTATCATCTTCCACTGCTTGGGCATTGCATGCAATAGACCAGAGTATCATCTTCCACTGCTTGGACATTGCATGCAATAGACCAGAGTATCATCTTCCACTGCTTGGACATTGCATGCAATAGACCAGAGTATCATCTTCCACTGCTTGGGCATTGCATGCAATAGACCAGAGTATCATCTTCCACTGCTTGGGCATTGCATGCAATAGACCAGAGTATCATCTTCCACTGCTTGGGCATTGCATGCAATAAACCAGAGTATCATCTTCACTGCTTGGCATTGCATGCAATAGACCAGAGTATCATCTTCCACTGCTTGGGCATTGCATGTAATAGACCAGAGTATCATCTTCCACTGCTTGGGCATTGCATGCAATAGACCAGAGTATCATCTTCCACTGCTTGGACATTGCATGCAATAAACCAGAGTATCATCTTCCACTGCTTGGGCATTGCATGCAATAGACCAGAGTATCATCTTCCACTGCTTGGACATTGCATGCAATAAACCAGAGTATCATCTTCCACTGCTTGGGCATTGCATGCAATAAACCAGAGTATCATCTTCCACTGCTTGGGCATTGCATGCAATAGACCAGAGTATCATCTTCCACTGCTTGGGCATTGCATGCAATAAACCAGAGTATCATCTTCCACTGCTTGGGCATTGCATGCAATAAACCAGAGTATCATCTTCCACTGCTTGGGCATTGCATGCAATAGACCAGAGTATCATCTTCCACTGCTTGGGCATTGCATGCAATAGACCAGAGTATCATCTTCCACTGCTTGGGCATTGCATGCAATAGACCAGAGTATCATCTTCCACTGCTTGGACATTGCATGCAATAGACCAGAGCATCATCTTCCACTGCTTGGGCATTGCATGCAATAGACCAGAGTATCATCTTCCACTGCTTGGGCATTGCATGCAATAGACCAGAGTATCATCTTCCACTGCACCTTTACAAGCCACCAGCGTTTTCACCTTGGCGGATTGCTAATATAATGGCGGATTTAGCAAGACTTCGAAAAGACAGGTTTACCTTTTTACAGAAAAGGCCTGCTCACGCACGAGTCATTAAAATTCTCAGAATTAATTGCATAATGTGGTGCAAATCTGTTTTCGTTTTCTGATTTGATAGAAGGTTTATTTTTCCTAATTAGACTTTTAGTTCTCTTTAAAATCGTTTTGTTCAGTTACAGAGTAACGGGCGATATCAGCGGGCTCTTAACTGCTGAAAGTATGGAAACCTGGTGATTGTAATTAAAAAATGTGAAGAACAAAGAATAGGGTTAAAAATTGTGTTAAAATGGTGAAATCGGAATTAATATTTGTCCTTTGAATGATATCAAGATGTAAAAACCCCAGCATACACAGTGAAGCCTCATGGCCATAACTGAAAAACACTGCTATATATTTATATATATTTATTTTGCCAATTTTATTCGCCAGTACCACAATTGTGAAATTAGGATCAATATTATGACTGTCCATTATGACATATTTCTGTTGTGTATTTTTTGGTATACACAATAATAATCCCTCTCACTGTAATCCTGTTGTTTTTATGCATGTTTGCGTGTGCCCCTATTCATAACAGACAGGAGGGAGTTTTAGCGATGCACACCCACCTATGCAGGTGCATATTGCAGCTGCATCTTAATATCGCGCCTTCAAAATAACAACGAAACTGTGACGTGTCTCCAGACCAGATCTCTGTGGTTTTCGTGCAGACCCTTTCAGCTGTGCTGAGAGACAGCCAGACCACACCCAGCCACCAACCCACCACATGGCACAGTTTCTCTGGCACCATGGAATGCACTGCTCAGAGTTGTAGTTGTGTGATGTGAGTGGGTGTGTGAGTGTGGTGTGTGTGTGTGTGTGTGTGGTTGTGTGTGTGAGGTGTGTGTAGTGTGTGTGAGTGTGTGTGTGAGTGTGTGTGGTAGTGTGGTTGTGTGTGGTGTGTTGAGTGTGTGTGTAGTGTGGTGTGTGTGTTGTGTGTGTGTGTGTGGTGTGTGTGGTGTGTGTGTGGTGTGAGTGTGTGTGTGTGTGTGTGTTGAGTGTGTGTGTATGTGAGTGTGTGTGTGTGTGTGGGGGTGTGTATGAGATGATGTGAGTTGTGGTGGTGTGTGTGTGAGTGTGTGAGTGTGTGAGTATGTGATGTGGTGTGTGGTGATGTGAGTGTGTGTGTGTGGTGTGTGTGTGAGTGTGTGTGTGTGGTGTGTGTGTGTGTGGTGTGTGTGTGAGTTGTGTGTGTGTGTGTGTGTGGTGTGTGATGTGGTGTGAGGTGTGATGTGGTTGTGAGTGTGTGAGTGTGTGTGTGAGTGTGTGGTATGTGAGTATGAGAGTGTGAGTATGTGAGTGTGTGAGTGTGTGTGAGTGTGTGAGTGTGTGAGTATGTGAGTGTGTGTGTGTGTGTGTGTGTGTGAGTGTGTGTGTATGTGAGTATGTGAGTATGTGAGTGTGTGTGTGTGTGTGAGTGTGTGTGTGTGTGTGTGTGTGGTGTGTGTGTGTGTGTGTGTGTGTGTGTGTGATGTGTGTGTGTGTGTATGTGAGTGTGTGTGTGTGTGAGTTGTGGTTGAGGTGTGAGTATGTGAGTATGTGAGTGTGTGTGTGTGTGAGTGTGTGAGTGTGTGAGTATGTGAGTATGTGAGTATGTGAGTGTGTGAGTATGTGAGTGTGTGTGTGTGTGGTGTGAGTGTGTGTGTGTGTGTGTGAGTGTGTGTGTGTGTGTGTGTGTGAGTATGTGAGTGTGTGTGTGTGTGTGTGTGTGTGTGTGTGTGAGTGTGTGTGTGTAATATCAGTGATCCTGGCTCTCCTTTTTAAACGGTTATTACTCTTTTGCCCTGCAGCCATGCTGGACCCTGCTGGACCATAAAATTCAATTTCTGCTCATTTATACATTAATTAACAGACCATGTGCTTTCACTCACTGCAGCACAGTGCTTGAGTGTGTGTGCGTGTGCGTGCGCGTTTGTGTGTGCGTGCATGTGTGCATGTGTGCGTGCGTGTGTGTGCGTGTGTGCATGTGTGTGTGTGCCCACTTCCAGGGAAGACGGGCTCTGCTTGTCTTTGGGAAAATGTGCTGAACTTATTTCTCCAGGCAAATTCATTAAATATTTAATGAAATGGCGTAAATGCTGAGAGGATTCCCCCTTAGCCCAGAACCCTCCCACAATTACCACATACACCTCTGCTAACACACCAACATTTACAGAGAGAGAGAGAGAGAGAGAGAGAGAGAGAGAGAGAGACAGTGAGAGAGAGAGAGAGAGAGAGAGAGAGAGAGAGAGAGAGAGAGGAAGGGAAATTAATGAACACATTTATTCCACGGTTGCACATTATCAGGTCATTTTCCTCACAGAAAAGCGGGCTGCTGCTGTTGGTTTTAGTCATTTCATTTGACACATTAGGCTTCTGTGTGTTGGCAATAAGGACACAATATTGCAGCATATTGGCAGGCTCATTTGCCTTTCACAGCGCGCTCTGTGTCCAAATCCGCGCCCCCTGGGAGGAACACGTGTAGCGGCCGGGCGGGCCGGCGGGCGCGGCAGCAGGTGGCCGGGCGCTTCCTAATGAACGGGCAATCTGTCGCCGCCGCCGCGCGCGTCTCAGCGCACAATTAGGCAGCTACGCGTGTAATTATTCCAGGCCAACAAGAAGAGGCTCTCCTCTAATTTCATCTTCGCACGGCTGTTTACTCACCCACACACCGCTCATTAATGAGAGATTTTCCAGTCTATGCTAATTGGTTTCAATAACATTCATTTTAGTTGAAAGGGAACGATTCTGTTAATTGAGAGGCGAAAAAAAGCGTCTTTTCATTTTGGAGTGCGTTCCTGAGACGAGGCTTCTGAATGCGCTCAACAGGTTCCCGCTAATGAAATTAGGCAACGCCACGGCTGAAAAAAGGGAGGAGAAAAAAGGGAAGGAGAAAAAAGGGAAGGCTGGAATTAAAAGCTATTTATTCTTATTGAAGCATGTGGCTTTGCTCAGGCACAATTAATACATAACAAACACGGGGGGGGCGGAGGAGAGGAGCTCATTCCAAGCTGACGAGCGCCTCTCTCGCAGACCAGAGGTGTGCGGCTCTCTAACCGGGTACCTCTCTAACAGGGTACCTCTCTAAGCGGGTACCTCTCTAACAGGGTACCTCTCTAAGCGGGTACCTCTACCTCTCTAACAGGGTACCTCTCTAAGAGGGTACCTCTCTAACTGTGTACCTCTTTAACTGGGTACCTCTCTAAGCGGGTACCTCTCTAACAGGGTATCTCTCTAAGCGGGTACCTCTCTAACAGGGTACCTCTCTAAGCAGGTAGCTCTCTAACAGGGTATCTCTCTAAGCGGGTACCTCTCTAACAGGGTACCTCTAACAGGGTACTCTCTAACGGGTACTTCTAACGGTACCTCTCTACGGTACTCTACAGGGTACCTCTAACAGGTATCTCTTAACGGGTACCTCTCTAACAGGGTACCTCTAACAGGGTACCTCTCTAACTGGGTACATTTCTAACCGGGTACCTCTCTAAGCGGGTACCTCTCTAACAGGGTACCTCTAACAGGGTATCTCTCTAACGGGTACCTCTCTAAGCGGGTACCTCTCTAACAGGGTACCTCTCTAACTGGGTACCTCTCTAAGCGGGTACCTCTCTAACAGGGTACCTCTCTAATGGGGTACCTCTCTAACTGGTACCTCTTAACAGGGTACCTCTCTAACTGGGTACCTCTCTAACGGGTACCTCTCTAACGGTACCTCTCTAAGGGGTACCTCTCTAACGGGTATCTCTCTAACTGGGTACCTCTCTAACCGGGTACCTCTCTAACTGGGTACCTCTCTGGACTTAACAGGGTACCTCTCTAAGGTACTCTCTAACTGGGTACCTCTCGTACTCAACTGGGTACCTCTCTAACAGGGTACCTCTCTAAGCGGGTACCTCTCTAAGTGGGTACCTCTCTTACTCTCTAACAGGGTACCTCTCTAACTGGGTACCTCTCTAAGCGGGTACCTCTCTAACTGGGTACCTCTCTAACAGGGTACCTCTCTAATGGGGTACCTCTCTAACTGGGTACCTCTCTAACAGGGTACCTCTCTAACTGGGTACCTCTCTAACAGGGTACCTCTCTAACTGTGTACCTCTCTAACAGGGTATCTCTCTAAGCGGGTACCTCTCTAACAGGGTACCTCTCTAACTGGGTACCTCTCTAAGCGGGTACCTCTCTAACAGGGTACCTCTCTAACTGGGTACCTCTCTAAGCGGGTACCTCTCTAACCGGGTACCTCTCTAACTGTGTACCTCTCTAACAGGGTACCTCTCTAAGTGGGTACCTCTCCTCTCTAACAGGGTACCTCTCTAAGCGGGTACTTCTCCTCTCTAACCGGGTACCTCTCTAACAGGGTACCTCTCTAAGCGGGTACCTCTCCTCTCTAACAGGGTACCTCTCTAACTGTGTACCTCTCTAACAGGGTATTTCTCTAAGCGGGTACCTCTCTAACAGGGTACCTCTCTAACAGGGTACCTCTCTAAGCGGGTACCTCTCTAACTGGGTACCTCTCCTCTCTAACAGGGTACCTCCCTAAGTGTGGTGAAACAAGCACACTGTCCATTTCAAATCCACCCTGGAACTAATACGCTTTACAGAGTAGCATAAAAAGAGCAAGAACCAGGCCTGAACTCCTACACTGCAAGCAGAGGTCTGTTGAATACTTGCACGTGCAAGTGAAAAGCGTAATGAAAGCATCAAAAGTGTACTTTTGAAAGTTTCTGAAGGCAAACATTAACGTAAAATTACATACAGAAAAGGTGTGGAAACAATAGCATTAGTTCTGAAATATATATTTCTACCCATAATCCTTGTCAATCGTCAATGTTGTAGTCTAGAGTCCTCATGGTAAAATGTTCATTATGCTTGTCCCCTTGCACATCTTGCTAATGTTATAAATATAAAGAACAAATAAGCAAACGGCGCTTTCACACACGTATCTGTGGTACAGCCTGAACTTACGTCACTGACTGTGGGTCTTTGACAAGACGCTTTATCTGCATAACATGCGTGTGAGTTAGCGGTAAATCTGCCGCAGGCCCAGGCCTAATTGAGAATGAACACACTTTTCAGAAATGCATATTTACGTTATACACGCGCAGGTTCTCACATAATGTCATTAGGCAGATCCGCGCGCGGGAAAGTGCTCGCTCAGGCGAGCACAAAGTCGTCTTAACCGCGACCGCAACGCGCCACGTCGGCTGCGTCTGCACATCCGCTCCGCATCACCGCATTCTCCTCCAGCGCGGCAACGCAAACCAGCGAATACCCTTCAGCGGTGCGGCGGGAACTGCCGGGCCTCGCGGAGCGCGCCCTCGCGTCACCAGCCCAGCGTCGAGCGGAGACGTCCTGCCCCGTGCAGCGAGCGCAGAGGAGGAGGAGGACGCTCATCTCTATCTCACATTTCAGGAGGCTGGCGATGAAGGCTGTGGAGCGTATTTTAAAAAGCAGCCTCATTAGCAGCTACACAGCCACTAATTACCATTTCTCTGCCTGAAATCCACCAGCCCGCTAATTGATGTGCCGAAATGTATTCGAAGCCGCTGGAAGAGTACCTGGGGTTGCCAAGGTTACCAAATTGAATCCTCCCTCAGACATCCGAGATTTGCATAATTCCATCATATCATTCAGTGCATTTCAAAGTGAGGTTGATGAATGGCACCTTCCCCAGATAATATTTCTGCTTGGATGTCATAAATCTTCTGTAAAGTGTTGTGAATCTCATACAGCGCTGGCCTCTCTCACATGCCGAGAATGAAGGAGGTTATGACAGCAGGAAGGTTTTTCTCTCCCTCCGTTTCTCCAGCGCAAACATTTATGTCATTTCCTGCCGTGGAGATGCTCTGCTGGCTCAGGGCTGTGGGACCAGTCTCACTTCCCCATCGGAAGACTCCTTCAGCGAGGAGAGCAGGTTCTGCGTCTAAAGCACCGCCGTGTGTGTGTGTGTGTGTGTGTGTGTGTGTGTGTCTGCGTGTGTGTGTGTGTGTGTGTGAGTGTGTGTGGCTGTGTATATGCTTGCATGTGTGTGTGTGTGCTTTTGTCTGTATGCCTGTGTATATGCGTGCGTGTGTGTGTGTGTGCGTGCGTGCGTGTGTGTGTGCATATGCATTGCATGTGTGTGTATGTGTGCATGTGCGCATGGTTTGTTTTGTGTGTGTCTGTGTGTGTGTGTGTGCGTGTGTGTGTGTGTGTCTGCATGTCTGCGCGTGTGTGTGTGTGTGTGTGTGGTGAAAGCTGAGATTCTGCATCTCAGTGTTTGAAAAACATGCAGGAAATGGAATACATCATTATTTAGAAAATGAAATGTGTTGTGTTTCTCCTCTTATACTCAGATATGTATGTATGTGTGTATCAGTGATGTAACTCTAGTTCAGCTCAGACAGACTGACACACACCGCTCAGTTAGTTGTGTAAATAAACAGCTGTTGTGTAACTTGCAATTTTGTTAACTTTACGCACGTGCAAACATGCACGCACTCACCCATTACATTACATTTATTTAGCAGAAGCTTTTATCCACACACACACACACAAGCAGGCTCCCATACGCACTCACACTTGCAAGCACACACACACATACACATGAGCAGGCCCCCACAGATACTGAGACACACACACAGGCACCTGCCTGCCTGGGACATACCCTGTGGAGATCCTGACAGGTATTGAAAGCAGGACTATAAGGGCCTGGCTCACAGACAGATACCTGCTTATTGATCTCTGTGCCATGTTATTTACAAATCCCTATTAATAATACAACTGGGGGGCAAACCACAATGACCCCTCTCCCTCTGTGAAGTCCCCCCTCCCCCCCGAACGCTATCCTGTTAACACCACATCCCCCCCCCCCCGATCCCCAAACACTACCCGGTTAACAGCACATTCTGCACCCACCCCCTCCCCAAAAACTACCTTGTTAAGAGCACATTCTGTAGGTGTGTTAATGCATTTATGTGTACGGCTGTGTGCTTTTCCCTGATAGGTCCCTGGCCTGCTCCTCTGTCTCTATTTAAGGGCTGACTGGCTGGGAATGAGTCTGCGCTGCAGCTGGGGTGTCTGTGAGCAGCCAGCGCTGTCCTCTGTCCTCTGAGTGTGAGCTGCAGTTGGGGTGTCTGTGAGCAGCCAGCGCTGTCCTCTGTCCTCTGAGTCTGAGCTGCAGTTGGGGTGTCTGCGAGCAGTTGGGGTGTCTGTGAGCAGCCAGCGCTGTCCTCTGTCCTCTGAGTGTGAGCTGCAGTTGGGGCGTCTGTGAGCAGTTGGGGTGTCTGTGAGCAGTCGGGGTGTCTGTTAGCAGCCATCGCTGTCCTCTGTCTGATCGAGCTGCAGTTGGGTGTCTGCGAGCATTGGGGTCGTGAGAGCCAGCGTGTCCTCTGTCCCTCGAGTTGAGCTGCAGTTGGGGCGTCTGTGAGCAGTTGGGGTGTCTGTGAGCAGTCGGGGTGTCTGTTAGCAGCCATCGCTGTCCTCTGTCGTCCGCTAACACTCGGTTTCCATGTCTGTCATCCGCACGTTTGATCTGCATTAGAGGAGGAGCCTGTTTATTCTCTCCACCTCGCAAGCGTGCGAGCATGCGTGTGTGTGTGTGCGAGCGTGCGAGCATGCGTGTGTGTGTGCGTGCGTGTGTGCGTGCGTGTGTGTGCGTGTGTGTGTGCGAGTGTGTGTGCGAGCGTGTGTGTGTGCGAGTGTGTGTGCGTGCGTGTGTGTGTGCGAGTGTGTGTGTGAGCGTGTGTGCGTGCGAGTGTGTGCGCGAGCGTGCATGTGTGTGCAAGCGTGCGAGCGTGCGTGTGTGTGTGCGAGCGTGCGTGTGTGTGTGTGCGAGCGTGCATGTGTGTGTGTGTGAGCGTGCAAGCATGCGTGTGTGTGTGTGTGCAGTGTGTGTGTGCGTGTGTCTGTGTGTGTGCGTGTGTGTGTGTGTGTGCGAGTGTGTGCGAGCGTGCGTGTGTGTGTGTGTGTGTGCGTGTGCGAGCGTGCGAGCATGCGTGTGTGTGCGAGCATGCGTGTGTGTGCAAGCATGCGTGTGTGTGTGTGCACGAGCGAATCTGCGCAAGGATCGGCCTCCTAAAAAAATTAAAGTCAAAAAGTGTCTCTTTTTCCGCCAGTGACTGATTGCATTTGTTTACTAATTAGGATTTATTTTCCGTTATTAATGTTTTTAATAAGGCCAGAGTCAGGTGTGGCTGACAGTAATTAATGGGTTATTTTAGCCGATCGCTATGGCAGCGCTGTGGCTTCCTAATAAAGCCCATAATTACTCCATGTTTGCTCCCAGACGCATAAAGAACTGGGTATTGACTTTTTGACAGGCCCTGATAGTGTCTGAGCTAATGGATTTTTAAATTCTACTTTTATACCCATCAGGCAGAGCAGCAGCTCGTCCTGTTTTAATGAATGTAGCGGAAGCCCTGAGTGTAAAAGTTCTCACAGTGAGATGGAGGCACACACTGCACACTGCACACTGCACAGCCACACACTGCACACTGCACACTGCACACTGCACAGCCACACACTGCACACTGCACACTGCACAGCCACAAGCACACTGCACACTGCACAGCCACACACACTGCACACTGCACAGCCACAAGCACACTGCACACTGCACAGCCACACACACACTGCACACTGCACAGCCACACACTGCACACTGCACAGCCACACACTGCATACTGCACGCTGCGCAGCCACACACACTGCACACTGCACAGCCACACACACACTGCACACTGCACACTGCACAGCCACACACTGCACACTGCACAGCCACAAACACACTACACAGCACACTGCACACTGCACAGCCACACACACACACTGCACACTGCACAGCCACACACTGCACACTGCACACTGCACAGCCACACACACACACTGCACACTGCACAGCCACACACACACTGCACACCCACACACTGCACACTGCACACTGCACAGCCACACACACACACACTGCACACTGCACAGCCACACACTGCACACTGCACAGCCACAAGCACACTGCACACGGCACAGCCACACACACACTGCACAGCCACACACACTGCACAGCCACACACACTGCACACTGCACAGCCACAAACACACTGCACACTGCACAGCCACACACACACTGCACACTGCACAGCCACAAACATACTGCACACCGCACAGCCACATACACTGCACACTGCACAGCCACAAACATACTGCACACCACACAGCCACACACTGCACACTACACAGCCACAAACACACTGCACACTGCACAGCCACAAACATACTGCACACCGCACAGCCACACACACACACACTGCACACTGCACAGCCACACACACACTGCACATCCACACACCGCACAGCCACACAATGCACATTGCACAGCAACACACACTGCACAGCCACACACACACTACACATCCACACACCGCACAGCCACACACACACTGCACACTGCACAGCCACAAACATACTGCACACCGCACAGCCACATACACTGCACACTGCACAGCCACAAACATACTGCACACCGCACAGCCACACACTGCACACTACACAGCCACAAACACACTGCACACTGCACAGCCACAAACATACTGCACACCGCACAGCCACACACACACACACTGCACACTGCACAGCCACACACACACCGCACATCCACACACCGCACAGCCACACAATGCACATTGCACAGCAACACACACTGCACAGCCACACACACTGCGTACTCCACAGATACTCACACACTGCATAATTACTCACACACTGCACACTGCACAGCTACACACACTGCACACTGCACAGCCACACACACTGCACAGACATACACACTGCACAGCCACACACACACTGCATAGTTACTCACACACTGCATACTGCACAGCCACACACACACTGCTCTGTTGAACCCATAATCATTTAGAGCCTGAGAGCTCAGTCGCAAACACTGATGTGGCAGCCCAGGACCAGCTCCAGTTCAGGCCCTCGTTTAGTAATTATTGTGTATATTTCCAGGTGACAGGCGTCCTAATTTAGGGAAGGCCTCTGTTCTTTGTGTTGGTGATAAAGGGACGCTTCCGCTCTTTTTCTCTGAGAGATAGCGGCCCTCCTAGAGAGACAGGAAATTACAGAGTAAGTGCCGTTGTGGGTGAAATTAAGGGAGAACCGTATCGCAGCCACTCTAATTAAACGCCGCGTTGCAGCACAAAGCTATCAGCAATCTGCAGCTAACACACACACACACACGCACACACACACTCACTCACACTCACACTCTCGCACGCACACACACACACACTCGCACGCACACACACACACAAATACTCACACGCACTAACACACACACACACTCACACGCACTAACACACATCCCAGCACTTTTTGGTAATTTGTATTTGTCCTAATACTATAGCTTATTCTTCTGCCTAGTTGGCTTTGCAGAGGTTAGGTCTGAATAGTGTTCACTGTGTGAACTTAACTGTGTTCTTGGCTAGAAATAGCTGTACAAAATAAGTATTATATCTTACTGAACCTGTGTTTAGTAGTTGTCTATGACCATGAAATGCACTTTTTGTACGTCGCTTTGGATAAAAGCGTCTGCCAAATAAATGTAATGTAATGTAGTGTGTGTGAGTGGGGCAGTTGGGGGAAGTTGTTGGGGTTGCATGTGTAAGTGAGAGGGGCAGTTAGGGGGAAGTTGTTGGGGTTGCATGTGTGTGTGAGGGGGGCAGTTGGGGGAAGTTGTTGGGGTTGCATGTGTAAGTGAGTGGGGCAGTTGGGGGGAAGTTGTTGGGGTTGCATGTGTGTGTGAGTGGGGCAGTTGGGGGGAAGTTGTTGGGGTTGCATGTGTAAGTGAGAGGGGCAGTTGGGGGGAAGTTGTTGGGGTTGCATGTGTGAGTGGGGCAGTTGGGGGAAGTTGTTGGGGTTTCATGTGTGTGTGAGTGGGGCAGTTGGGGGGAAGTTGTTGCGGTTGCATGTGTGAGAGGGGCAGTTGGGGGGAAGTTGTTGGGGTTGCATGTGTAAGTGAGGGGGGCAGTTGGGGGAAGTTGTTGGGGTTGCATGTGTAAGTGAGTGGGGCAGTTGGGGGGAAGTTGTTGGGGTTGCATGTGTGTGTGAGTGGGGCAGTTGGGGGGAAGTTGTTGGGGTTGCATGTGTAAGTGAGAGGGGCAGTTGGGGGGAAGTTGTTGGGGTTGCATGTGTGAGTGGGGCAGTTGGGGGAAGTTGTTGGGGTTTCATGTGTGTGTGAGTGGGGCAGTTGGGGGGAAGTTGTTGCGGTTGCATGTGTGAGAGGGGCAGTTGGGGGGAAGTTGTTCGGGTTGCATGTGTGTGTGAGTGGGGCAGTTGGGGGGAAGTTGTTGGGGTTGCATGTGTAAGTGAGTGGGGCAGTTGGGGGAAGTTGTTGGGGTTGCATGTGTGTGTGAGTGGGGCAGTTGGGGGGAAGTTGTTGGGGTTGCATGTGTAAGTGAGAGGGGCAGTTGGGGGGAAGTTGTTGGGGTTGCATGTGTAAGTGAGAGGGGCAGTTGGTGGAAGTTGTTGGGGTTGCATGTGTAAGTGAGAGGGGCAGTTCGGGGGAAGTTGTTGGGGTTGCATGTGTGTGTGAGTGGGGCAGTTCGGGGGAAGTTGTTGGGGTTGCATGTGTAAGTGAGAGGGGCAGTTGGGGGGAAGTTGTTGGGGTTGCATGTGTAAGTGAGAGGGGCAGTTGGGGGGAAGTTGTTGGGGTTGCATGTGTGTGTGAGTGGGGCAGTTGGGGGGAAGTTGTTGGGGTTGCATGTGTAAGTGAGAGGGGCAGTTGGGGGGAAGTTGTTGGGGTTGCATGTGTAAGTGAGAGGGGCAGTTGGGGGGAAGTTGTTGGGGTTGCATGTGTGTGTGAGTGGGGCAGTTCGGGGGAAGTTGTTGGGGTTGCATGTGTGAGTGGGGCAGTTGGTGGAAGTTGTTGGGGTTGCATGTGTAAGTGAGAGGGGCAGTTGGGGGGAAGTTGTTGGGGTTGCATGTGTGAGTGGGGCAGTTGGGGGAAGTTGTTGGGGTTGCATGTGTAAGTGAGAGGGGCAGTTGGGGGGAAGTTGTTGGGGTTGCATGTGTAAGTGAGAGGGGCAGTTGGGGGGAAGTTGTTGGGGTTGCATGTGTGTGTGAGTGGGGCAGTTCGGGGGAAGTTGTTGGGGTTGCATGTGTAAGTGAGAGAGGCAGTTGGGGGAAGTTGTTGGGGTTGCATGTGTGTGTGAGTGGGGCAGTTGGGGGAAGTTGTTGGGGTTGCATGTGTAAGTGAGAGGGCAGTTGGGGGAAGTTGTTGGGGTTTCATGTGTGTGTGAGTGGGGCAGTTGGGGGAAGTTGTTGGGGTTGCATGTGTGAGAGGGGCAGTTGGTGGAAGTTGTTGGGGTTGCATGTGTAAGTGAGTGGGGCAGTTGGGGGAAGTTGTTGGGGTTGCATGTGTGTGAGTGGGGCAGTTGGGGGAAGTTGTTGGGGTTGCATGTGTGTGTGAGTGGGGCAGTTGGGGGGAAGTTGTTGGGGTTGCATGTGTAAGTGAAGAGGCAGTTGGGGGGAAGTTGTTGGGGTTGCATGTGTGTGAGAGGGGCAGTTGGGGGGAAGTTGTTGGGGTTGCATGTGTGAGTGGGGCAGTTGGTGGAAGTTGTTGGGGTTGCATGTGTGAGTGGGGCAGTTGGTAGAAGTTGTTGGGGTTGCATGTGTAAGTGAGAGGGGCAGTTGGTGGAAGTTGTTGGGGTTGCATGTGTGTGTGAGTGGGGCAGTTGGGGGAAGTTGTTGGGGTTGCATGTGTGAGTGGGGCAGTTGGTGGAAGTTGTTGGGGTTGCATGTGTAAGTGAGTGGGGCAGTTGAGACGGTTAATTGTGTAAAAGGGAAGGGGAGGTTGAGGCAGGACAGCAGACAGCCCCTTTAATCTCAGCACACCTCTCTCTCTAATTTATTATTGTTCTGTGACAGCCAGTCACTCCAAACACATCAGCCTTCCAGGCCCTAATGACGGCGCATGTTGGATCCCGCTATCAAGTGATCAACCGCATTAGGAAGTTAATTTTAAATGATTGACAGTCTTTTATATGCATGGTGCTAATCTTGTGTAGCTTCTTTCTCACTCAGAAAGAAAGGGAAGGGTAGGAGCTTTACCAGAGGGAGGGGGCGGAGCCAGGAGAAGCTTTACTGGAGGGAGGGGGCGGAGCCAGGAGAGCTTTACTGGAGGGAGGGGGGCAGAGTCAGAAGTAGCTTTACTGGAGGGAGGGGGCGGAGTCCAGGAGCAGCTTTACTGGAGGGAGGGGGGGGAGCCAGGAGCAGCTTTACTGGAGGGAGGGGGGCGGAGCCAGGAGCAGCTTTACTGGAGGGGGGGAGCGGGACAGCTTACTGGAGGGAGGGGGTGGAGCCAGAAGTAGCTTTACTGGAGGGGGGGGGGGGGGGTGGGCAGATCCAGGGCTCAGAGGGGATGCTGCTCAGCAGTGCCTGGATGGGGGGGGGGCACCAGGGGGTGGGATGCTCAGGTGACCCCAGGGGCCAGTTGGGGTGGGGGCGGGGCGGGGGGAGCATTTCCAGCTGGGGGCCTTCTGCTATCTCTTAGTGGGAGGAGCAGTTTGATGTATCAGTTAGGGAACAGGAATGGGCTTGATTTGGTTTTTAATAGAGATGGAGAATCAGGCAGGACAGCAGGGTCCTGAGTGTGTGTGTGTGTGTGTGTGTGTGTGTGTGTGCGTGTGCGCGCACGTGTGTGTGTGCGTGCGTGCGTGTGTGTGAGTGTGTGTGTGTGTGTGTGAGAGTATGTATGTGAGTGTGTGTGTGTAGATGTTATGATACATAGTCTGATGCCATGTATCATAACATCTATAGCATAAGCGTATTTCTAACATTGGTCCCTAGATGGGCTTTTGTTACATATGCACATGTATATACACACATGCAATATTAAAAATATGATATCATCACAAAATGTCTTCGACATAAAGATGCCATATATATTTATATTATATTTATATATATAAGTGCCCTAAAATTTGGAAATAAAAGAATGAGGAAAAAGAGAAAAATACGTTCACTGATGATTACACGACAGGCTGTTCTTCAAAAACTGTTTCTTTAAAATGGTCTTAAGCTCGTCTTTACAATGGTCCCACTTAAGGTCATCTCTGAGGTGTGTAGGTAAGGAATTCCACACACTTCATGAGAGCGGTGTGATGAAATGCTTTGAAGTTGAAAATTTCTTTTGACAACTTTTCATCTTCAGCAGTCAGTGTGCCAGCATTCCAAAAATCGACAAGTGACAATTGGTCAAAGGGCATAGGAGGAGTTTGAAAAAATATATTTGATAAAAATCACAAAATTGTGTAAAATCCAAAATGGCGGAAATCACCAACAGTGCAGGAACCTCCATGACTCAAAGAATCTGCCAAAAAAAGATAATGTTTCTTGGCCATACAGTTCAGGAGATACAGGCTAAAATGTACACCGCCTTGTTATGGCGCCAGCATGTGGTCAGTGTGGATGGGTATTTGTGACGGCGTAGTGGGTGACATTTGCAAGCTATCTGCCAAATTTACTTGCTTTGCTGCTGGGACCCCTAGCAATAAGGCTATACACAAGAGGGGTAGGTACTCCCCCCCGGGTGTGCAGATTGGGTAGAAATAAAGGGTGGGGCTTTGGGGGGGGGGGAGATTTATCTTCCTCTCTATTTAATTTGGAGCATTAAATCACTGATGATGTCATGAGAAAGTAATGTAAAAATAAACGGCTGCTGAAGTATTTGTGCTTCATGCATTCAGAAACCAGCAGGAGTTATGATCCTGAGAAGCATAATATTCTCAAGGTCTGGCTCCACTATTTATTTTATGTATACATATAAAATTTTAATTGTGGGCTCAGTTAACAAGAATTAATCTAATGTACAGCTCACTGGGGACCCTACTGTGTAAGGACACGACAGTGTTCCACACACGGGACATTTCAGACATGAGAGGTTTCTCACACGGGACACTTCACATACGGGACGTTTTACACACGGGACGTTTCACACATGGGACATTTTACACACGGGACACTTCACATGAGGACATTTTACACACGGGACATTTCACATGAGGACATTTCACACATGGGACATTTTACACACGGGACATTTCACACACGGGACATTTTACACACGGGACACTTCACATGAGGACATTTTACACACGGGACACTTTACACACGGGACACTTCACACATGGGACGTTTCACACATGGGACATTTTACACATGGGACATTTTACACACGGGACACTTCACATGAGGACATTTTACACACGGGACACTTCACATGAGGACATTTTACACACGGGACGTTTCACACACGGGACATTTTACACACGGGACACTTCACATGAGGACATTTTACACACGGGACACTTCACATGAGGACATTTTACACATGGGACATTTTACACACGGGACGTTTCACACACGGGACATTTTACACACGGGACACTTCACACATGGGACATTTTATACATGGGACATTTTACACACAGGACGTTTCACACACGGGACATTTTACACACGGGACACTTCACATGAGGACATTTTACACACGGGACGTTTCACACACGGGACATTTTACACACGGGACACTTCACAACAGGACATTTACACACGGGACACTTCACACACGGGACATTCTGGCTTAACAGGGACATTTTACACACGGGACGTTTCACACATGGGACATTTTATACACGGGACATTTTACACATGGGACATTTCACACACAGGACACTTCACACACGGGACATTTTACACACGGGACATTTTACACACGGGACATTTTACACACGGGACGTTTCACACACGGGACATTTCACACACGGGACATTTTACACACGGGACACTTCACACACGGGACATTTCACACACGGGACATTTTACACACGGGACACTTCACAAGTGTGACGGACCGTAACTCGGTCGCAAGACAAGCACTTCACTTACTCCTATGAATTCTGTACTTTACTCTCTGGAATGCTGTTATAGATGAAATTCAAAAACATTGCACAATTTTATTTTCCTGAAAAATATTAGAATTTTCAGTAAACAATAAAGATGTAAACACAAAGATGACACACCGAAGAGACTTTATTTATTTTGAGGAATTTATTAAGAATACAACAGTATCGTTTTGTCCCAGAGCACTCACCAAAAATGTTGAGTTTAATTAATTCCTCTTGAACTGAAATACTTTCATTATTATAAAGAATTGTTTTTGCTGACTTCAAAGAGAAAAGCAGGAAACATCAAAGGAGTTTTAATCAAAATCAAATTCTGCACATGTACAGAATGTGTTCATTTGTTATTGTATATGATTTCATTAAATGAGTGCACTTGACTGTATTTAACCGCACTTTGGTTACTTAACTCTTTTCATGGGAAGCCACGCTGTATCTAAACATATATTATCTCACTAACAAGCACAACAGCGAACAGAAACCTCTGACAAAACCCCCTCCAAGATGAATGCATGTTTTATTGTTATAGATTGGCTTTTGTTCTTCTCTGGCAGCGAGAGCAGTCTGTGGTTATATATCACACATCAGGCCTGGAGCTATTCTTGCGGTTGGACTGTGGCCAAGTTGAAAGTAATTTAAACATTACAGGAAATTAAATCTCACAATTCAAATTCTGCCTAAAGTTTTAGTACAGTGAAAATGTCGCCCATAAATTACAGAGTCAAGCGGAATTCTTTTTAAACACGGGAAATAAAAGCACTTTGACAGGACTGGGCGGGTTCGAATCTCCGGCCCGGGTTCCCACAGCTTAAGACTCCGCCCACAGGTCTACCCGCGCCACAGCAGCCGCGATGAGTGATCGTCACGGAGACCGCGTTATCTCTGCCGTCTGTCTGCGACGCCTGATTCTCCTAATCACCCTCATTTGGCTTATTACTCCCCGATAGAGGCGCTTTCATTTCCACACACCACCCAGCCCACCCTTCATCTGATCTCACCCAACCTGCCCCCAACCTGCCCTGCCACCCAACCTGCCACCCAACCTGCCCCCAACCTGCCCTGCCACCCAACCTGCACCCAGCCCACCCCTCATCTGATCTCACCCAACCTGCACCCAGCCCACCCCTCATCTGATCTCACCCAACCTGCCCACCTCAACTGCATCTCACCCAACCTGCACCCAGCCCACCCTTCATCTGATCTCACCCAACCTGCACCCAGCCCACCCTTCATCTGATCTCACCCAACCTGCACCCAGCCCACCCATCATCTGATCTCACCCAACCTGCACCCAAGCCCCCTTCATCTGATCTCACCCAACCTGCACACCACCCACCCTGCACGACCACCCAACCTGCCCACCACCCCATCTGACCACCCAACCTGCCCCAGCCACCCTAACTGACCACCCAACCTCACCAACCCCCACGCTACCCAACCTGCCCTGCCACACCATACAACCTGCCACACCACCCAACCTGCCCTGCCACCCAACCGGCCATGCTACCCAACCTGCCCTGCTACCCAACCTGCCATGCTACCCAACCTGCCCCGCTACGCAACCTGCCACACCACCCAACCTGCCCCGCTACCCAACCTGCCACACCACCCAACCTGCCCCGCTACCCAACCTGCCACACCATACAACCTGCCACGCTACCCAACCTGCCCTGCCACCCAACCTGCCACACCACCCAACCTGCCCCACCACCCAACCTGCCACGCTACCCAACCTGCCACACCACCCAACCTGCCCCACCACCCAACCTGCCACACCACCCAACCTGCCACACCACCCAACCTGCCATGCTACCCAACCTGCCACACCATCCAACCTGCCATGCTACCCAACCTGCCACACCACCCAACCTGCCATGCTACCCAACCTGCCACACCACCCAACCTGCCATGCTACCCAACCTGCCACACCATCCAACCTGCCCCGCTACCCAATCTGCCACACCACCCAACCTGCCCCGCTACCCAACCTGCCCTGCCACCCAGCAGCTCTGCATCTGATCTCACACACTAATATGGAAGCAGCTTCAGCGATTAAACAATAAGCGCTCGGACAGTTAACCCGCGCTCCGGTTTATAAGAATATGTGCTGAATTTGCACACTAAACTCAGCCTCAAGGACCCTTACCGGCAAATTTATTGGTAAATAAAATCTGGAGCATGAGAGGCAACAGGGATTTCATTAGACTGCCTATTTATTTATTTTTATAGTATGGTGAGATTAAACTACATTTACTTTCTACGTAATGCATCCAGTTCAAATTATATATTTATATCTAAATTACATTTTTGAAGGCTGTTATTAGAAAATTGTTATTTGGGCATGATTTATAATCTGAAAAAAAGAGAAAGTGCAGGTGGAATGGAATATTCCAGATTACCTGGTTTGATATGCGCAGCTTTTTAATGTTCCATATTAAAAGCCCTCTGGCTCGGGAGGAGGGGAACAGACATGCCTTAATTAAAATGTGACTTGAGTAAAGGCATCAGAATCATCTGACAGTGCGAGGAATGTGTAGATTATTTTAATTTGAGCCCCGCCCACAGGTGAAGGAGGGGGCTGGCCTTGACCTCGCTCTGACTGCATGGATTAATGTGCAGTAATGATTGCTGAGCTATCATTGCTGCCGGCATCATTAATTATCCTTATTGATTGTTGCTTTCAGAGATAAAACGTTCTGCTGACTGGAAAATACCCTCAGCGCACAAGGTCAAGGCTAAAAAAAGGAAACTTAGATACTCGCCTTGGCCGCTGACTGGAAATAAGCGAGACCACCACTCTCTCTCTCTCTCTCTCTCTCTCCCTCTCTCCCAATCTCTCTCTCTCTCTCTCTCTCACACTTTCTCCCACTCTCTCTCTCTCTCCCTCTCTCCCTCTCTCCCTCCCTCCATGCGTTTGGCCCATTTTGCAGAAAGGGTTCGAGTGACACACAGACACGGGGAGCTGTGGAACACCGTACCCACACACTGTTGGGCAGCGGGTTGTGATGTCATAGCTTCAGGGTTGTGATGTCATAGCTGCAGCTAAGCTCAGTTCTGAGTGCAGATGGACTGCACCCCCCACCCTGAGCCCACAGGTCTTAAGAGAACCCAACCTAAAAATACTAATGACATGACAAGTGGACTGGCCAGGACAGAAGAAGCCTGCTCTCTCTCTGCTGATCTCTCCCCCTCCCTCTTTCTCTCTCTCCATCTCCCCCTCCCTCCCTCTCTCGCTCTCCCAGCTGATCTCCTTCTCCTCCTGCTGATTAGGTTTCCTGAGGTAGGGTAATGGAGTTGGAGAGGATGTGGGAGGAAGCAAATGGTTTATATTTCCACAACCTTACATCACTCCCTGCATGTGTGTATATGGCCATTTGCAAGTGTGGGTTTGCACTTGTGTGTTTAACTACATGTGTAACCACTTAATTTCCCTCCTTTGTGTTTGTGAGTGTCTGGGTGCGTTCTCTGGGTTCCATAGGAGAGTGAACGTGTTCTCTGGGTTCTGTGGGATGGTGAGTGTGTTCTCTGGGTTCTGTGGGATGGTGAGTGTGTTCTCTGGGTTCTGTAGAATGGTGAGTGTGTTTTCTGGGTTCTGTAGGATGGTGAGTGTGTTTTCTGGGTTCTGTGGGATGGTAAATGGTAAATGGTAAATGGACTGCATTTATATAGCGCTTTTATCCAAAGCGCTTTACAATTAATGCCTCTCATTCGCCAGAGCAGTTAGGGGTTAGGTGTCTTGCTCAAGGACACTTCAACACGCCCAGAGCGGGGTTTGAACCGGCAACCCTCCGACTGCCAGACAATCGGTTACTCCGAGCTAGCGCCCACATGATGAGTGTGTTCTCTGGTTCTGTAGGTGGGTGAACGTGTTCCTGGTCATGGGTGAATTTCTGTCAGTGGATGGTGAGTGTGTTCTCTGGGTCCTGTAGGTGGGTTCTGTGCTCTCCGGGTTCTGTAGGTGGGTGAGTGTGTTTTCTGGGTTCTGTAGGTGGGTGAGTGTGTTCTCTGAGTTCTGTGGGAGGGTGAGTGTGTTCTCTGGGTTCTGTAATTGGGTGAACGTGTTCTCTGGGTTCTGTAGGAGGGTGAGTGTGTTCTCTGGGTTCTGTAGGTGGGTGAGTGTGTCTCTGGGTTCTATAGGAGGGTGGTGTTTCTCGGGTTCTGTAGTGGTGATGGTTTCTGGGTTCTGTAGGGTGAGTGTGTTCTCTGGGTTCTGTAGGTGGGTGAATGTGTTCTCTGGGTTCTGTAGGTGGGTGAGTGTGTTCTCTGGGTTCTGTAGGTGAGTGAGTGTGTTCTCTGGGTTCTGTAGGTGGGTGAGTGTGATCTCTGGGTTCTGTAGGAGGGTGAGTGTGTTCCCTGGGTTCTGTATGTGGGTGAATGAGTTTTCTGGGTTCTGTGGGAGGGTGAGTGTGTTCTCTTGGTTCTGTAGGTGGGTGAGTGTGTTCTCTGGGTTCTGTAGGTGAGTGAGTGTGTTCTCTGGGTTCTGTAGGTGGGTGAATGTGTTCTCTGGGTTCTGTGGGATGGTGAGTGTTCTCTGGGTTCTGTAGGTGGGCGAGTGTGTTTTCTGGGTTCTGTAAGGGGGTTCTGCGTTCTCTGGGCCATAAGCGCTGCATGGTGAGAGGTGTGTGTGGTTCCAGGAGGGTGTGCAGCTGCTCTGTGTGCATGTATGTGTTTATTCAGAGCCAGAGCAGAGGCCTGAGCGGGAGACAGAAAGTGGGTCTGACACAAATGTATTCTCCCCTCAAATGGCCGTTTGTGAGAATCCAGCCGCTCTCTGGTCCTTTGCTTTGGCTCCTCACATCCCCAGGTCAGTGATTGGCATGTTTTCATATGTGAACTGTGTTTTCCCGCTCACCAGCTCCTTTGTACAACCACCCCGTGTCAAACACTGGACTTATATAAATAAATATGTGAGAGAGGAAAGTCTTTTTAGGAGGAAGAAGCTCAGAGCTTGAAAAATAAAAGATACACACACAGAGAAGTAGATGAGAGAAAGAGTGTGTGGCGTGTGTGAGTGAGAGAGGCCATTTGTGTGTGTGTGTGTGAGAGAGGCCGTTTGTCTATGTGTGTGTGTGTATGTGCGTGTGTGTGTGCGTATGTGTGTGAGAGAGAGGCAGTTTGTGTATGTGTGTGTGCGCATGCGTGTGTGTGTGTGTGTGTGAGAGAGGCCGTTTGTCTATGTGTGTGCATGCGTATGTGTCTGCGTATGTGTATGTGTGTGTGTGCGTGTATGTGTGTGTGTGTGCGTGTGTGTATGTGAGTGTGTGTGTATGTGTATGTGTGTGTGTGCGTATGTGAGTGTGTGTGTGTGTATGTGTATGTGTGTGTGTGCGTATGTAAGTGTGTGTGTGTGAGAGGGTATGTGTGTGTGTGTGTATGTGAGTGTGTGTGGATGTGTGTGTGTGCGTATGTGCGTATGTGAGTGTGTGTGTGTATGTGTGTGTGTGCGTATGTGCTTATGTGAGTGTGTGTGTGTATGTGTATGTGTGTGAGTGTGTGTGTGTGTGTATGTGTATGTGTGTTTGTGAGTGTGTGTGTATGTGCGTGTGTGTATGTGTGTGTGCGCGTATGTCCGTATGTGAGTGTGTG
>NC_057944.1:41164442-41229442 GCF_018555375.3 Anguilla rostrata
AGGGCCACAGGGTCACAGGCTGCAGGACCACAGGGCCACAGGCTGCAGGACCACAGGGCCACAGGCTGCAGGGTCACAGGCTGCAGGGCCACAGGCTGCAGGACCACAGGGCCACAGGCTGCAGGGCCACAGGCTGCAGAGCCACAGAGTCAAAGGCTGCAGGGTCACAGGACCACAGGCTGCAGGGCCACAGGGCCACAGGGCCACAGTTCAGCCAGAGGACAGAAGGCTGCGCTGCATGACTGGCAGTGATGTCATCTAAACTAAGCGCCACTGCTGCACACTTCACACACAGCAGCACTGTGAGAAGAGTATGAAGTGACCCTAAGCCCAGCTACTCATCTGAAAAAAAATAAAACTAAAAACACATTTGATTAGAAATGTTTACTGTAAAAATGAAAACATACATTTTCAGCGGGCTCATTATCTAAATGTTCTACATTTTAAAAAATCTCATTGATGTTGCAGCATCCTTCTGTATATATGCATGCAGAACAATAAACAATTTTACATTTTAAAAATGTGCACTCACCTACAGATACTAACATACAGTATGTAAACATTTCCCTTAAACGCCAATTACACCATGCACCACAGATGCACACACACACACACCCACCCACACACACTCACACACACAGACACACCACACACACACACACACACACACAGTCTCTCACACACACACACACACGCACACAGTCTCTCACACACACTCACACGCATGCACACAGTCTCTCACACACACACGCACGCACACACACACACAGACACAGACACACACAGTCTCTCACACACACACACAGTCTCCCTCACACACACACGCACGCACACACACACACACACAGACACAGACACACACTGTTTCACACACACACACAGGTTTTTGGGGTGGTGCTCTGGTGTGACTCCCATCTATCTTTCTGACATCTCCTAACTCAATCCCCAGGGGGATAACCCAATTCAATCCTATGCATTAGATAAGCACCCCCTGCGCCCCCCTGCGCCCCCCCGGCCCCGCCCGGCGTGCTCCACGCGTGTTCAGAACGCAAGCGGACAGAGATTGTTTAAAAAGCGGCAGGGCGGGGGGGCTGTGGTTGGTGTGCAGGTCACATACTCGCACGGGAAAAATAAGGGCAGAAAAAAGCATCAGACAGAGATCAGCGATGTCTGCCCTCCCGAGGTAGGGAGGGAGGCCCCGTTCAGTTTGGGCCCCGGCCCCCGCTGACCCTGGGCCCCCGCTGATCCTGGGCCCCACCCAACCCCCCCGGCCCATGTGCTCTTTGGGCCTGTGCTATCTACTGCTAATTGTTTCGGGTTTTTCTTGTACCTCTATCAGCTGTATCACCTTATGTTTCCATCAAGCACTGCATTTATCTTATCACTGCCCTGACAACGGCCTGTTAGCCCAAATGGCCCGGCTATGGCCGGGGGGGGGAGGGGGGCGCCTGACTGTGGGGTGACACGCGCAGGGTGGGGGTGGGGGGGTATGACTGGGGGGTGACACGCGCAGGGTGGGGGGGGGGGGTCTGACTGGGGCGGGGTGGGGGGGCCTCTCTGATGACTCTGTGACACTGCCAAGCAGCTCTGGACTAACTGGGAAGATAGCTCCCCCTGTGTGTGTGTGCGCACGTGTGTGTGCGCATGTGTGAGTGCGTGTGTGTGTGCATGTGTGTGCGTGTGCATGTGTGTGTATGTGTGAGTTCGTGTGTGTGTTTGTGCATGTGTGTGTGTGAGTGTGTGTGCATGTGTGTGTATGTGTGAGTGCGTATGTGTGTGCGTGTGTGCGTGTGCATGTGTGTGTATGTGTGAGTTTGTGTGTGTGTGTGCATGTATTGTTGTGGTGTTCTGTGACTTTCATGTGTGTGTTCTGTGTGTTGTCATGTGAGTGTATATGTGTGATGGCGTGTGTGTGTGCGTGGTGTGTGTGATGTGCGGTGTGTGCATGTGTGTGTATGTATGTGTGCGTGTGTGTGTGGCATGTGTGTGTGCATGCGTGTGTGTGTGTGTGTGTGCATGTGTGATGTGTGTGTGAGTGCGTGGCACTGGGAGTGTTGTGTGTGTGCGGCGTGTGTGTGTGTGCATGTGTGAGTGTGTGTGTGTGAGTGCGTGTGTGCATGTGTGAGTGTGTGTGTGTGAGTGCGTGTGTGAGTGTGTGCATGTGTGAGTGTGTGTGTGTGAGTGCGTGTGTGATGTGTGAGTGTGTGTGTGTGAGTGGTGTGTGAGTGTTGTTGTGTGTGCATGTGTGTGTGTGAGTGCGTGTGTGTGTGAGTGTGTGTGTGTGTGTGCGTGTGTGTGTGTGCATGTGTGTGTATGTGTGTGTGCGTTTTGTGTATGCGTTTCGCAGAGCTAGCAGAATGAGTGCAGCAGTGTTATTGGGGCAACTTCATCAGACCCTGCCGAGTCTGTGTCAGTACTGTAAACACATCCTGATCTCCTCTGGGGGTCTCAGTAAACCGCCCCACACCTGCACCCATGTGTAGCATCACCTGTACCCCACACCTGCACCCGTGTGTAGCATCACCTGTACCCCACACCTGCACCCGTGTGTAGCATCACCTGTACCCCACACCTGCACCCGTGTGTAGCATCACCTGTACCCCACACCTGCACCCGTGTGTAGCATCACCTGTACCCCACACCTGCACCCGTGTGTAGCATCACCTGTGCACTGGACTCACGGCACATTAGCCCTAGTTTCAGAAAGGAAATGTGTTATTCGCTGAAGAGTGAATGTGGGGAATTCTGGGATTGAAAGCTGGAGCAGAAGCTGGTTTGCTCACATGCAGCTTCAGGGGCTGTGATTTAAAGAGCGAGAGACTTGTCCCGCATGCATCCAGGTTCATCCCACATCAGGGTTTTTCCGGAACTGGTTTTATTTTTGTGTGTCTAGCAGAAATGGCGCAGGAGCAATGAGAGGGCGAGTGTAATGACAGAGTGAAATCGGTGTTCGTGTCCAGGCACACACCGGTGGGTCATAATTACGGTCATGATAATCAACATGTACCACAACAAGCATGGCTTAGTCACCGGCTTAGTGTGCAGACCCAATATTCTGTGTTGAGAGGATTTAATTTCAGCCTGAAACTGTTTGACTTTATGTGCATGTTACACAACGCTCTTTGTGTTTCTGTTTCTCTGTTTGTGACCGGATTATCTACATTCTAATTTCATATGTAAGAGTGCTTCACCTGAAATTATGGCTGTATTGTATCAAACGTGTGTGTGTGAGAGAGAGAAAGAGAGAGAGAGTGTGTTACTTCCCTCTAAAACACAGTTTTATAGTTTTTCAAAATGCCCCTTAAACTGATCATTGGTCTCAACCATTATTAATTCTTCCGCTGGTGATTAACGAAGTGTTTTCAGCCAATGCGGCATAAGCATATGAAAAAACCATTGGCCTTACCATACAATTCATAAGTGCAGCAATGAAAACACCGAAACACAACTTCCTTCTTCATACAATGGTAGAGAGATCAAATGATAAAATCAAGTTTGAAAAATTTGTTTTAATCAGGGAGTACACTTGACAAAAAAAAATACATCACTTTGTTAAGTAGCGTATTAACTTTCAGCACAACCTATAATAAAGGCTATCTAACAAAACATGCGCTTCAAGACTTTATATTATAAAAATCTGTGCATTGAAGGTCTTTGCCATGAGTGTGAGTGTGGAGAACAGAGTCCATGTATCCACAATGTAAATAATGTTGATAAAATGTGCACAATTGTGCAATGGAAATAAAAATTATTTTGTGCCGAATAGCCAAATTGAGGAGAACTTGATGGTATTACGTATGATGTCAGTATGTCATAACATGCTTGCACGCACACACACATACACACACAAGGCTAATGCTAAGTCCTCGGTAGGTGCCCTGTGTTTAAGCTTACACTGAGGCTAAAGTAATGGAGGAAGGGGTATGGCCTGTGGTCAAGCTAATGCTAAGGCTAAGGCTAAAGTAATGGAGGAAGGGGAAAGGGCTGAGTTTAACCTAATGCTAACATTAAGGCTAAAGTAATGGAGGAAGGGGAATGGGCTGTGTTTAAGCTAATGCTAAGGCTAAGGCTAAAGTAATGGAGGAAGGGGAATGGGCTGTGTTTAAGCTAATGCTAACGCTAAGGCTAAAGTAATGGAGGAAGGGAATGGGCTGTGTTCAAGCTAATGCTAAGGCTAAAGTAATGGAGGAAGGGGAATGGGCTGTGTTCAAGCTAATGCTAAGGCTAAAGTAATGGAGGAAAGGGAAAGGGCTGTGTTTAAGCTAATGCTAACGCTAAGGCTAAAGTAACGGAGGAAGGGGAATGGGCTGTGTTTAAGCTAATGCTAACGCTAAGGCTAAAGTAATGGAGGAAGGGGAAAGGGCTGTGTTTAAGCTAATGCTACTAGGCTAAGTAACAGGAAGGGAAGGGCTGTGTTTAAGCTAATGCTAACGCTAAGGCTAAAGTAATGGAGGAAGGGGAAAGGGCTGTGTTTAAGCTAATGCTAACGCTAAGGCTAATGTAACAAAGGAAGGGGAAAGGGCTGTGTTTAAGCTAATGCTAAGGCTAAGGCTAAAGTAATGGAGGAAGGGGAATGGGCTGTGTTTAAGCTAATGCTAACGCTAAGGCTAAAGTAATGGAGGAAGGGGAATGGGCTGTGTTCAAGCTAATGCTAAGGCTAAAGTAATGGAGGAAGGGGAATGGGCTGTGTTTAAGCTAATGCTAACACTAAGGCTGAAGTAATGGAGAAAGGGGAAAGGGCTGTGTTTAAGCTAATGCTAAGGCTAAAGTAATGGAGGAAGGGGAATGCGTTAAATCATGGCAGCGCGAGACATGGTGGGGCAGGGAATTATTTTTTTTCTCATGCTGTCTCTGTCTCCGTCTCAGTTTCTCTCTCTCTCTCTCCTTCCTTCTGTCCGTCAGTCACTCTCTCTCGGTCTCTCTCCTCTCTCCATCTCTCTGTCTGTCTGTCTCTCTCTCCTCTCTCCTTCCCTCTTTCTCTCTCTCTCTCTTGTCTCGCCCTCTCTCTCTCGTCTTCCCTCTTCTCCTCTCTCTCTCTCTGTCTCTCTCCTTCTCTCTGTCCTCTCTCTCTCTGTCTCTCCTTCTCTCTCTCTCTCTCTCGCTCTCCTTCTCTCATCTCTCTCTCTGTCTCTCTCTCTCCTTCGCTCTCTCTGTCCTCTCTCTCTCTGTCTCTCCTTCTCTCTCTCTCCTCTCGCTCCATCTCTCTCTGTCTCTCTCGCTCTCCTTCTCTCTCATCTCTCTCTCTCTCTCTGTCCTCTCTCTCTCTGTCTCTCCTTCTCTCTCTCTCCTCTCGCTCCATCTCTCTCTCTCTCTCCTACCCGAAGCAGAGGGCTGACACAGTGTGTCCTGTTCTGCTGAAAATCATCACGGCTCTCAATAACGGCAGGCTGTAAAATCACATTTCAGTGCTATTGATTTTTATTTAATAGTGAATGGCAGGGTAACAAACAGCTTGCTCGCCGCTCTGTAACCCTTTATCCGATAAGCGCAGTTAAACAACTTCACCCACTCCATGTTTCCTTGGCCTGACGGGAGCAGAATCAATGCTAATTCGATGGGAGGCCACAAAACTCATTTTGCCAGCATTGTTCCTTCCAAACCCAATCACAGCCCATATTTGCAAACGCTGTCTGCAAACAGCTTTTCCGCCGGGCGTTTACAAAAAAAGTCAAACTGACACCAGAGAAATGATAAATGGGATTTCTTTCTTTTTTCTAATAAATTAAATTGATGTTGTGCGTTTACAACAGTGATGAAGTCTTCTGCTCGGTGTCAGTTTTACAGTAATAACAGGGTCTATTTTACAGTGATACCAGAGAGTTAAATTAAATAGGAGTGCTTTATATAGGATGCACTTCTCATCTCAGGACATCCCTTCCTTAGGTCAGGAGGGGACAGATGTTTGAGGACCAGAGGGGACGTCCTGTTCCTTAGATCAGAAGGACAGACATTTGAGGACTTGGGGTGGGGGGGGGGGGGGTGGGCAGACGTTTGAGAACTTGGGGGGGGGGGGGCAGTGTGTTGGTCCTGCACACACACTGTGGGTCCGGACCCCACATAAAGAACAGAAGCATCGCTTTCCTGCTTGGAGCGTAGCCTCATTGGGAAGGCCTTGAGCAACACTGCACATCAGGCACTGCACTGTACACAACTGTACCTGAGCCGTCCGCCATTTTGGCTCAAATACACTATTGCTCGTGCGCAGGAAGTAAATAAGTAATACAATTACTGACAGGGGCTGTATGATACTGGCTTGTTTGCACCATGTTCCTGCTTTCAGTCAGGATGAACCACAAATACACACATCTTCCGTGTGTATATGTGTGCATGTTTGTATATTTGTATATGTGTGCATGTTTATATGCGTTAGTGTGTCTGAATGTCTGTCTGTGTTAGTGGGGGGTATATGTGCATTTGCGTGGAATGTGTGTGTGTGTGTGTGTGTGTGTGTGTAATCAGACCTGCCTAGAGAGTCATGTCTTGCCAGAAAGTGGAATCAGCCCCATTCTGGTAATGTATTATTAATTGGTGTGTAAAGGAGGGGATTCTGGGAGGGGAAGAACAGGCACTGGGGGGAGGCTGGAATCCTGAGGCCTGTCTGTCTGGCCCTTGGAGAAACTGCCCCAGTCTACAGATGGGGGAGAAACTGCCCCAGTCTACAGATGGGGGTGGGGGGCTGTAGGTGGGGGAGGGGATGCTGGCAGGTACCCCCCCCCCCCCCATCTGCAGCTGTTCCTTCCACACATCTGGGGTTCCAGCAGCCGGGGGAGGGGGCTGAAAGTATAATAACGCTCCTCCCATATCTCCTCTATCAATCAGCTGCATTTTACAGCTCAAAGCAGTCTGCACCACCCGCCATTTTACATGTGGCTGGATATAAACATCTCAGTGCTGAAATGGCACCAGCGAGAGGCCCATCTGTTTCACTTTATCTCACTCTCACTGCAGGGCCCTGCTGCCAGGCCCACACTTTGTTTCTGCATTTTGCAGCTTGCCTCCGAAACAAACGATCATGTTAGATCAGGCTAGATTGGTAGGTCTGAGCTTGAAATAGAATGACCAATGCCAATGTCAATCATTTCAAAGCACTCTTGTGTTTTTTTGTTTGTATTTGTTTTTGTTTTTGCGAAGGCACAAGGGCACAAAGCTGAAACACTTCTCGTCTGCTCGCCGAAGAACAAAAGGCAGTAAACATTTTTTTTTTAAACTTTTGACTCCTGCTTTCTTGTCCCTTAACAAAAACACAATCAAGGAGAATGCTTTGACATGATTAGAACGCATTGATCATACGTCTGAGAGAATGAGCACAAGTTAAACTGTGGTATTTATTGTCCTGTCTGGTCTGGCAGACTGAGTGTGGGGTGATGCTGTGAGCGTTTGCGCCTGCTTAAACTGAAATGCCAGTCTGCAGCCACGCTGTGTCAGCCCAGCACAAAGAGCAGCACAGAGCAACACAGAGCAACACACAGAGCAACACAGAGCAGCACACAGAGCAGCAGCACAGAGCAGCACACAGAACAGCAGCACACAGAGCAGCAGCACACAGAGCAGCACACAGAGCAGCACAGAGCAGCACACAGAGCAGCACAAAGCAGCAGACACAGAGCAGCGCACAGAGCAGCAGCACAGAGAAGCAGCACAGAGCAGCACACAGAGCAGCAGCACAGAGCAGAACAGAGCAGCACACAGAGCAGCACAGGGCAGCACAAAGCAGCAGCACAGAGCAGCAGCACAGAACAGCACACAGAGCAGCAGCACAGAGCAGCAGCACAGAACAGCACACAGAGCAGCACACAGAGCAGCAGCACAGAGCAGCACAGAGCAGCGCACAGAGCAGCACAGAGCAGCAGCACAGAACAGCACACAGAGCAGCAGCACAGAGCAGCAAACAGAGCAGAAAACAGAGCAGCACAGAGCAGCACACAGAGCAGCAGCACAGAGCAGCAGCACAGAGCAGCACACAGAGTAGTAGCACAGAGCAGAAGCACAGAGCAGCACACAGAGCAGCACACAGAGCAGCACAGAGCAGCAGACAAAGCAGCACACAGAGTAGCACACAGAGCAGCAGCACAGAGCAGCACAGAGCAGCACACAGAGCAGCACAGAGCAGCAGACAAAGCAGCACACAGAGTAGTGTCTATCATGAGGGTAAAGTTCTTCCCGTCAGACCTAAAGTCCCTGCATACATATCACAGCTTTCATACCTGCAATTTCTGTTCTTATTACTAAATAATAATAACAATAATAATAATATTACTACTGCTAATAATAACAGTGAATTATTATTATTATTATGATGATGAAGCAGTCTTGAATTAACACATCTAGCAACATGTGACAAAGAATCTGGATGTAAATGAATATATAATATTTGCTTCCAAATTACGGCATTTACAAAGATAAGTTCCATTAACGGCAGTATTTTCAAATATATTTTCTTTTAGGGTCATTTAACGAATTGTAAATTACATTAATGTACGGTAGCTACTTTACTGTTGTCAGAATGTTTGTAGCTGTTGGACTGTGTGCAGCCGAATTCCACTTCCGGCTAGTTTTGTTTCTGAATTCAGTTTCCAACGGCAACATCATTGGTTTGTCTTTAAACTCAGTTTATTTTCTAAGTAAAAAAGGAAGGATGGAAATATGGTATCAATAAACTCCAGATTTCTAACCCAAATGGCCTCTCTCTCTCTCTCTCTCTCTCTCTCTACACACCCTCTCCTCACACTCTCTCTCTCCTTCTCTCTCTATGAAAAACAGATTTTCCATAAAGGAAATTAAAATGTCCACAAGAAGAAATGAAAGAGGAAAAGTCAGACGATGTGGTAAAGCTGACAACAGCATTCTGCAGCCAGCCAACAAGTCATCTGGGGGGGGGGGGGGGGGGGGGTTGGGTTGGGGGGGTGCTTGGGGGGCGGGGGTTTTCATAGACAGGTTAAATTGCTCATATGTTCTGTGAATGTTTACAGTCTTGTTACAGTTGTAATAACGTTGGTTCGAGAATGAGGACATAAAACAAGTTTCCTTTCATTTCTCCTTTTTTCTGGCCATGCTGAACCTCAGAACGCTGCGGTTCTGATGAAGAAAAATAAACTGAGTGTGCGAGCGCTACACAAAGCTACACAAAGTGTGCTACACACCGCTGCTCCAGGGCTCTACACAAAGCTACACAGCGCTGCTCCACAGCGCTACACAAACAGCTGCTACACAAAGCTACACAGCGCTGCTCCACAGCGCTACACACAAACAGCTGCTACACAAATCTACACAAAGCTGCTCCAGAGCGCTACACAAAGCTACACAGCGCTGCTCCAGAGCGCTACACAAAGCTACACAGCGCTGCTCCAGAGCGCTACACAAAGCTGGCCCCAGAGCTTATTTGAGCAACAATTTCGTACACAAATTAAATATGGCTGGGTGGGGTGGTAAGAGGACCCTGGGTGTGACAGGACCGAGACAATGGCCCTAGCTCACCCCCAGCCGACCCCCCCCCCCGACCCCACCCGCACCCCCCCACCCACACACACACTCCCACTCAGTTGCAGAAGTTACTCTTACTGTACGTACTGAGGTACACACAATACTCAATTCTGAACCTGCACACCCACCCCTACATAACCTGCACACCCACCCCTACATACCCTGCACACTCACCCCTACATAACCTGCACACTCACCCCTACATAACCTGCACACTCACCCCTACATAACCTGCACACCCACCCCTATATAACCTGCACACCCACCCCTACACAACCTGCACACTCACTCCTACACAACCTGAACACCCACACCTACATAACCTGCACACTCACCCCTACACAACCTGCACACTCACTCCTACACAACCTGCACACTCACCCCTACACAACCTGCACACTCACACCTACACAACCTGCACACTCACTCCTACACAACCTGCACACTCACACCTACACAACCTGCACACCCACCCCTACAAAACCTGCACACCCACACCTACAGAACCTGCACATCCACCATACCTGCACACCCACACCCACAGTACCTGCACACCCACACCTACAGAACCTGCACACCCACAGTACCTACACACCCACCCCTACAGAACAAGCACACTCACTATACCTGCACACCCACACCACCTGCACTAACACAATGGTTTATTCTGCACCTTGTCATCTCCAGGGATAAGCGCCATGAAAATCTCCATCAAACTTATAAACGCATGAAAACCAACAGTTCCGTTCTGACAGTTTCATTTCATTCAGAACTTCTCTCAGCAAATAGACCATTCAATCAGTATGTGCCATGGAGCTCGGTCTGTGTGGAGCTCAGTCTGTGTGGAGCTCAGTCTGTGTGGAGCTCGGTCTGTGTGGAGCTCGGTCTGTGTGGAGCTCAGTCTGTGTGGAGCTCAGTCTGTGTAGAGCTCAGTCTGTGTGGAGCTCAGTCTGTGTGGAGCTCAGTCTGTGTGGAGCTCAGTCTGTGTAGAGCTCAGTCTGTGTGGAGCTCAGTCTGTGTGGAGCTCAGTCTGTGTGGAGCTCAGTCTGTGTGGAGCTCAGTCTGTGTAGAGCTCAGTCTGTGTGGAGCTCAGTCTGTGTGGAGCTCAGTCTGTGTAGAGCTCAGTCTGTGTGGTGTGGAGCTCGGTCTGTGTGGAGCTCAGTCTGTGTGGTGTGGAGCTCAGTCTGTGTGGAGCTCAGTCTGTGTGGAGCTCAGTCTGTGTGGAGCTCAGTCTGTGTGGTGTGGAGCTCAGTCTGTGTGGAGCTCAGTCTGTGTGGAGCTCAGTCTGTGTGGAGCTCAGTCTGTGTAGAGCTCAGTCTGTGTGGTGTGGAGCTCGGTCTGTGTGGTGTGGAGCTCAGTCTGTGTGGTGTGGAGCTCAGTCTGTGTAGAGCTCAGTCTGTGTGAAGCTCAGTCTGTGTGGTATGGAGCTCAGTCTGTGTGGAGCTCAGTCTGTGTGGTGTGGAGCTCAGTCTGTGTGGTGTGGAGCTCAGTCTGTGTGGTGTGGAGCTCAGTCTGTGTGGAGCTCGGTCTGTGTGGTGTGGAGCTCAGTCTGTGTGGAGCTCAGTCTGTGTGGAGCTCAGTCTGTGTGGTGTGGAGCTCGGTCTGTGTGGAGCTCAGTCTGTGTGGTGTGGAGCTCAGTCTGTGTGGAGCTCAGTCTGTGTGGTGTGGAGCTCAGTCTGTGTGGAGCTCAGTCTGTGTGGTGTGGAGCTCGGTCTGTGTGGAGCTCAGTCTGTGTGGAGCTCAGTCTGTGTGGAGCTCAGTCTGTGTGGAGCTCAGTCTGTGTGGAGCTCAGTCTGTGTGGAGCTCAGTCTGTGTGGAGCTCGGTCTGTGTGGAGCTCGGTCTGTGTGGAGCTCGGTCTGTGTGGAGCTCGGTCTGTGTGGAGCTCGGTCTGTGTGGAGCTCAGTCTGTGTGGAGCTCAGTCTGTGTGGTGTGGAGCTCAGTCTGTGTGGAGCTCAGTCTGTGTGGTGTGGAGCTCAGTCTGTGTGGTGTGGAGCTCAGTCTGTGTGTTGTGGAGCTCAGTCTGTGTGGTGTGGAGCTCAGTCTGTGTGGAGCTCGGTCTGTGTGGAGCTCGGTCTGTGTGGAGCTCGGTCTGTGTGGAGCTCAGTCTGTGTGGTGTGGAGCTCGGTCTGTGTGGAGCTCGGTCTGTGTGGAGCTCGGTCTGTGTGGAGCTCGGTCTGTGTGGAGCTCGGTCTGTGTGGAGCTCAGTCTGTGTGGAGCTCAGTCTGTGTGGTGTGGAGCTCAGTCTGTGTGCCCCACCCTACCCCTACACCCAACAAACACAGAGACAGACAGACACAAACACAAACAGACTCACTGACTGAAAGACAGACACGGATAGACATTGACAGACACGGACAGACTGACAGAAGCTAAATACCATCCTCATCTCATGAGAATAAAGATCCGGTACTGGGTTATGAGAATAAAGATCCGGTACTGAGTTATGAGAATAAAGATGCGGTACGATACTGGGGACTGCCACAAACACAAACGACAAAGCAGAGGGCTTTTTGACTGCCATCAACTCAAAACCATATAATGAAGAGATTTCCAAACTTTTTTTAAAGTTATGAAACAAGCCTGATAAATGTCTGAGTTTGATACAAAGCCCTTCAGTGTGGCAGAAAGCACTGGCAGTGCCAGACACAGCTCTGACTCATTCTGCTCTCTCCCAGCTGCTCGGAGACCCGCGCAGGATACGGCTGCTCTTTTCAGAAATATATTATACAGTTACATAGTTCTTCTTTTTAGACAAGGTGCCGATTTCAATGCCAAATGTCAAACCCATGGCATGTGACTCAGAGGTATCTTTATGCTAATTCTCAGAGCTTTAATATTCAGATTATATTTCTACAGTGCGCCTCCTTTTCGTTTTCCGGGGGAAAGGAGGTGTGCGCATCCTGCTGTAGCGGGAGAGACAGTCTAACCTTTCACAGCGCAGCGCCCGCGGCGTCCGTGTGATCCTGAGCCGTGTCTGCGCTCCAGTGTTTGAGCGGGAGCACAAAAAAGCGGGAACTGAAACGAGCGGGAACGCAAACGAGCGGGAACTCAAACGAGCGGGAACTCAAACGAGCGGGAACTCAAACGAGCGGGAACTCAAACGAGCGGGAACTCAAACGAGCGGGAACTCAAACGAGCGGGAACTCAAACGAGCGGGAACTGCAAACGAGCGGGAACTCAAACGAGCGGGAACTCAAACGAGCGGGAACTCAACGGCGGGAACTCAAACTAGCGGAACTGCAAAGCGTAACGCAACAACAGAACTGAACGAGGAGCCCAAATGAGCGGGAACCCAAACTGCGGCAACGAGCGGAACTCAACAGCGAACTGCAGGGTGCTAAACGAGCGACGAACGGGGCAACTCAAACAGCGGAAGCAACAACGGGAACTCAAACGAGCGGGAACTCAAACGAGCGGGAACTCAAATGAGCGGGAACCCAAATGAGCGGGAACCCAAACGAGCGGGAACCCAAACGAGCAGGACCAAACGAGCAGGGACTGCAAACAGCAGGGACTCAAACAGGGGAACGCAAACGGAACCAACGAGGGACTCAAACGAGCAGGGACTCAAACGAGCAGGGACTCAAACGAGCGGGAACACAAACGAGCAGGGACTCAAACGAGCAGGGACTCAAACGAGCAGGGACTCAAACGACGGGAACTCAAACGAGCAGGAGAGCAAACGAGCGGGAACTCAAACGAGCGGGAACGGAAACGAGCGGGAACGGAAACGAGCGGGAACTCAAACTGAGCGGGAACTCAAACGAGCGGGAACTCAAACGGCGGGAACTCAAACGAGCGGGAACGAAACGAGGGAGCCAAACGAGAAACGAGCGGGAACTCAAATGAGCAGGCACTCAAACGAGCAGGAACTCAAAAGAGCGGGAACGCAAACGAGCGGGAACTCAAACGAGCGGGAACTCAAACGAGCGGGAACTCAAACGAGCGGGAACTCAAACGAGCGGGAACTCAAACGAGCGGGAACTCAAACGAGCGGGAACTCAAACGAGCGGGAACGCAAACAAACAGGAACTCAAACGAGCGGGAACTCAAACGAGCGGGAACGCAAACGAACAGGAACTCAAACGAGCGGGAACTCAAACGAGTGGGAGCCCAAACGAGTCTGAGCGTTCGTACACATCTCCGTCGGTGCAGTTTGCTGAGCACGTTGGAGCTGATTATTGCCTGGCTGTAAACACCCAGTAATTACACTATAATTACAGGTACACAGCTTTGGGGAACGGGGACTGGGGGGTGAGTGAGGTGGGATTGCAGTGAAGTGTGCTGTATTACAGGGTGCGAGAGCTGTGTTTTGGTTTATCAGATGTGTCTGAAATGACTGGTACTGCAGGTTTTAACACATTCTTTTTTCCTTGAGCATTTCTGACTGATAAGTCAGCTTTCAGCAGCAGAAAAATAAGTGGGAGGAGCCAAGTAGAGGTCTCACACTGGGCCTGTTCTCATTGCCCCCACTAACCTGCAGTACCAGGCCTCTCTGTCCCCACTAACCTGCAGTACCAGGCCTCTCTGTCCCCACTAACCTGCAGTACCAGGCCTCTCTGTCCCCACTAACCTGCAGTACCAGGCCTCTCTGTCCCCACTGCTACAGCTCGTCCTACGCAGTACCAGGCCTCTCTGTCCCCACTAACCGCATACCAGCCTGTTCACAACCTGCAGTACCAGGCCTCTCTGCCTACTCGTCAGCTTCCTACCTGCAGTACCAGGCCTCTATCCCCACTAACCTGCAGTACCAGGCCTCTCTGTCCCCACTAATCTGCAGTAACAGGCCTGGGGTTTTTCACTCACACTGTAGTCCAGGATCAGTAACACATGTGGAGTGCTATATATCAGTTTATTAGTGTAGTGTGGCGTGGTGTGGTGTGGTGTGTGTGTGTGTGTGTGTGTGTAGATGGGTGCGTGTGTGTGTGTGGATGGGTGCATGTGTGTGGGTGCGTGTGTGTGTGCAGTGTGGTATCTGTGTAATGCGTGTGTGTATGTGTGTGCAGTGTAGTGTGTGTAAAGTGTGTGCGTGTGTGTGGTGTGCAGTGTGTTGTGTGTACATGTACCTGTGTGTGTGTGTGTGTGTGTGTGTGTGTAGTGTGTTGTGCGCGTAATGTGTGTGTGGTGAGAGTGTTGTGAGGTCACCAGGATGAGGTCCAGTCAAACAGGAAGTGCACTCAGCAGTGTGGAGCATTGGGAATATCTCCATCTGCAGGCACATCTCCCCTCACACATAACCAGTCCTGCAGGATTCAGCTGGATCAGCCGCCAGTGTTTCAGCTGGATCAGCCCCCAGTGTTTCAGCTGGATCAGCCGCCAGTGTTTCAGCTGGATCAGCCGCCAGTGTTTCAGCTGGATCAGCCGCCAGTGTTTCAGCTGGATCAGCCCCCAGTGTTTCAGCTGGATCAGCCGCCAGTGTTTCAGCTGGATCAGCCGCCAGTGTTTCAGGTCGCCAGTTCAGCTGGATCAGCCGCCAGTGTTTCAGCTGGATCAGCCGCCAGCGTTTCAGCTGGATCAGCCGCCAGTGTTTCAGCTGGATCAGCCGCCAGTGTTTCAGCTGGATCAGCCGCCAGTGTTTCAGCTGGATCAGCCCCCAGTGTTTCAGCTGGATCAGCCCCCAGTGTTTCAGCTGGATCAGCCCCCAGTGTTTCAGCTGGATCAGCCGCCAGTGTTTCAGCTGGATCAGCCCCCAGTGTTTCAGCTGGATCAGCCGCCAGCGTTTCAGCTGGATCAGCCGCCAGCGTTTCAGCTGGATCAGCCCCCAGTGTTTCAGCTGGATCAGCCGCCAGTGTTTCAGCTGGATCAGCCGCCAGTGTTTCAGTCTTTCTCCCGCTTTGTTAAAGCTTGATTATCTGATTTCTGATTTACACACACTGGCTTTGGGATCAAACCAAAACTAAACCAGTGAAACTAGACGCTATGTTCTGGAAAACATTTCTGTGTTTTATTTTGCGCTTTACCTCCGATGATGGTCTCTGTGTGGGACGTTGTCAGACTGACTGACTCGGGTGAAGCAGGCTGGTTCAGACTCCAGCTGCCCTGTAACAGGCTCTTCTGACCTATCTGTGCCTCCCCTGCACATCTACAGCACAGTGCTGCCATCTACTGGCCGTTTCTGCACAGTCGATGCAACGGAGCTGGATTTCTGCGTTATGTTCAGTAACATTAAAGTAATATTAATGTGTACAGTACCATAGCAAATACCAGATATTATTTATATGTACATGCAGTTCTCTAATAAAACACTCAAATTGCATGCCATTATAATGTAATAGTTACAGTAATAATAATAATAATAAAAATAACAACAAACACATTACACAGTTATACAATTGTTCTGGAGCTAGCAGAAACTTGGTAATCTAATATTTTGACAGTTTTTTGTTTTATGCTGCATAGAGATGTAAAGTCAAAGTCAGTGAAGCCATAGGAATAAGCGTTTTAAAAGTGACCAGGTCAGCTCTGCTGCATGTGCAGTTCTTCACACAGGGACACGGTACAGAGCCTCAGGGGAAAGGTCCATGTGTGTGGCTGTGTATGGGTGAGTGTGTGTGTGTGTGTGTATGGGTGAGTGTGTGTGTGTGTATATAGGTGCGTGTGTGTGTTCGTGCATGAGTGTGTGTACATGTGTGTGAGTGTGTATTCATATATATAGGTGTGTGTCTGTTTGTGTGTGTGTGTGTGTGTGTGTGTGTGTGTGGATGGGTGCATGTGTGTGGGTGCGTGTGTGTGTGTGTGTGGATGGGTGCATGTGTGTGGGTGCGTGTGTGGGTGTGTGTGGATGGTGTGTGTGTAGATGGGACTGGGTTAAACTCCATTATTTTGATGTCTCTCACTTAGCTTGCTGCTCAATCTGAGTTGTGCCAATTCAATGGGATTCTTTTGCCATTTCTTACAGACCAACATGCAATTTAATTACCCACCATCCTCTCTGCTTTTCTGAGAGATGGAGAAAGCGCCTCTGAAAGAATGCGACCCCCCCCCCTTTCTCTGGGAAGGGAATGGAGGTGCAGAAGCAGTGATGGATCGACTCGGAGAAACACATCATGCCTGGAGCATTTCTGATTATTTTTACTATTCTTTTTTTGTTGTTGTTTTCTTTGTTTTCATAATGTAATAAACATTACATGCACAAGGTCCCACCAAAAACATGCCTGTCTGCTGCCCTCAGCCCCCTCTCCCACTGTTCCACCCGGACGGGTCACGTCTTCGGGTCCTGAACCCTAAATTTCATTCAGCGCTTCAGAAGAGAGGAAACCAATGCCCCCCCCCCCCCCATCTCTCCCTCTCAATCTCTCCCTGTCTCTCACTCTTTCCCGCCTCTCTATCTCTCCCCCCCTCTCTGTCTCTATCTTTCCCCCCCTCCCTCTCCCTCCCTCATAGCTATATTAAGATTTTGCATCTGGACATTAGCTTCTGGTCCCACAGAAAACAGGTTCTATCTTTTCTGTCTAACAGTATCAAGAGTCTCTTCAAAGTAAACAAATCAATAGCGCTTCTATAAAGGCTGAATACAGAGGTTACATTTGTGCGAGTCAATTTCCCTCTTCCCTCTCCAAAACAAATGTTTTTATTCTCTTAAAAAACACCTCCCTTGAGCTGAGATGACCTGCAGCTTTTACATAATGCACATCTCAAAGATAAAAATGCTTCATTTGGCACTGCCCCCTAGCCCTCCCTCAGCTGTGTGTGTGTGTGTGTGTGTGTGAGAGAGAGTGTGAGAGAAAGAGAGAGAGAGTATCTATCTCTAATGAGCCTGAAGACTTAGAGTAATGTTATCTTTGGAAAATGAAAAGGAGACATTGTGATGACAAATTTTTTTAAATCTTCATATTATTATAAAGACATAACTAGCAGACAGATTAAAAAAGTAAAGCCTGGATAATTATGGCAGTGAGATACAACATGTTATAATTTAAGAAGATTTTAAAGAGAGCAGCTGAACAGATGTGTGTCGAGTACTGCTTTTAAAACCCATGCTGACCCCCTGCAACGACTGGAGAGGGTTTATATATACAATACCCTAACCCTAACCCTAACCCCCAACACGAGAGGGTTATACATACACCCTCAACCCCCCCCCCCACCAAACCCTCATACCCCCCCCATCCAACACAATACCCTAACCCTAACCCTAACCCCCTGCAACGACTGGAGAGGGTTTATATATACACCCTAACCCTAACCTATAACCCCCCACAACAACACCTCATACACTACCCCACCAGAACACCACCACCCTCATACCACCCCCCCCACCAAACACCACACCTCATACACCCCCCCACCAGAACACAACCACCCTCATAATCACCCCCCCCACCAGAACACCACCACCCTCATACACCCCCCCACCAGAACACAACCACCTCATATACCCCCCACCAGCAAACACCCACCCTCATATACCCCCCCCCACCAGAACACAACCGCCCTCATATACCCCCCCACCAGAACACCACCACCCTCATACACACCCCCCCACCCCACCACCAAACCAAGAACACAACCCTCATATACCCCCCCACCAGAACACCACCACCCATCAACCCCCCCACCAACCCCCATATCCCCCCCCCACCAGAACACCACCACCCTCATATACCCCCCCTCCACCAGAACACCACCACTTCTGCCAAACCAGTGAACCCTTAAGAGGAGGTTCGCATCCGTTAGATTCCAGGCCTACTTCACCATTTCAGATTATAATGACGTGCATGACTGCCAACAGTAAAACAACTATTTGAAATCCAAAAATGGTGCCAAGGTCAGTGTGCTTGTTTACACGCTCTCAGTCGCAAAGTTTCCAGGTCGGAATCAGCTCATCAAAAATAAAAGATAGTTTTTTTTTTACAAGTGGTTACAGAGGACATTTTCAGACCATTTGCTCATTAATTACTCCTTTAGAAGACATCATTATGAGGCTGCTGGTCCTGGTCCCTCCCCAAACACACACACACACACACACACACACATCAATAACAAGTCGGGATAGATGCAGTGGGTTCTGGCAGAGGGCTAGTCTCTCAGCATTTGTGGCTTTGTGAATAGGCCACAGCATACATAATAATAATATAACAGAAACACATACAATTATTAAAATAAAAACACAATATGACTGAAGTATTACAGGCAAAGATACTGTAAATAGAAAAAGATCTCAATAGAACAGATGTGTTTCTATATAATAAATTGATAACTGTATTTTCAATTGAAAAAAGGCACATCGACAATATTATTGTATTAATATTAAGTATTTTAGGGCCAGAAGTAGTTGGTAGTCCCTGTAACCGACACCTCATATAAAAGTATAAAAATGTAATTAGTAATGGAGAGAGAGGCGACCCGCGTAATTCCTGGTGCACTGCTGGAAAGCGCCAATCAACCGAACTGTTTATAATAATGGGCTTGCTTGGCTAGCAGGTAGGCTACAGCAACACTGCAATGCAATTAGGCCGGTATGAAAAAGCTGTTAGCATTCATTCCTGTTATTATGTGTTTGAACAAATAAATGCTTAATAGGAAGAAAAAAAACAAACTAGTTAAAGCGCAGTTTATTGTTTGCATTTGACAGTGCATTTCATATGATCACGTAACCGTCTGCTTTAATGTTGACTGGTGCGTCATTCCTACTACACTCCACGAGAGCGCAGATTCGACCTAATTAATCAGTTTATTGCGTAAAATAGTTAACGGCTTTAGCTAATCGCGAGCTGTTCTCTTTGTGATTTTGACATTTAAAAAAATCAGTAGCATGATTGTAATGTTGGCAATTTTTGGAAATATTACCACTACCGCTGTGAAATGGATAAGTGTTTGACTCACGATGACTGTAACGTTAACGAGAAGAAAAGTTTTAGCATGGGTTGATATATTTGGGTAATCGCTCAATGTTTGGGCACGTGGTCGAACTGGCTGCTTTATGAATGGAAAATTGCAGACAAACTTTTGCACTTTTGCACATGAAAACATTTCCCTACCTGGTTTTCGGGGAACTGGTTCGTAGGGCGAACGGCAGTGGCACACACAACACGACAGTCTCCTCTGATAAAAAAAAAAATAAAATATATATATTTTTTAAATTACAATGACAAAAAATAAGTAGATATATAAATAAACGAAAGTGAACGTTCAGATTAGCCTGCTAGCGAGCCGATTAAATCATCTCGCATATAAATTCGGCAAATCACTGGTAAACGTGCTTAGAACGTTAAATAAAGGGCAATAAGAAAAATCAAGATACCGCATTTTCTAATATTACAGATCAATTTTTCCAACTTTCATATTCGTATATATTTTATGCGGAGCGGGACTATGAATGAGACCTTCACCTCTCTGTCGGCATTTGCTGCTTTAACCTGGACAGAGTGCGCACAGGTGCACGCCGCCAGAACGCGCAGAGCACAAAACAAATAGGCTACCAGGTGGAGATGATTGCCCCAAATGAAATAACCAAAAAAAAGAAAGAAAAGCTCGAATTTAGTGAAATGCAAACACCGTTACACTGGCGTGAACCCAGACATCACCTGCTGGGGTACATCACACGATTTCGTCTTTTAGTGTTACCCATTTAGGCAAGAATTTAACACCTGCCACATACCGCTGCAGTTAGACCTCGCTGGACGGACGGAAGTGTGCTTGATGTGTTTCACAGCTATAGGACAAGCCCATTTTGAGCTGCACACTTTTACGCTGAGAGCACAGAAACCTGCCGATCTTCGGAGAGCTGAACTTTTATACTGCCCTGCAGGGAAGCATCATTCACCGGTAGTGGAATCTACTGCAGGACCAGGTTAGACAAGTTTTCGATTTTGCAAAGTTACAACAATGGTGGAGTACATGGAGGAGACAGGGTGAAAACACATTTTAGCTTTGGGAAAATATCAAATTGTCTACCCCAATATTATGTTGTTTTTAGTAAAATTGCTAGTGCCCCCCATTAAAAAAAAAAAAGGTCCGAAAACTTTTTCCTGTTTGTTGCACCCCTCCCCACACTCCCCAAAGTTGAAATGAGATTTACATCCTTGGTGGGGTATAAAAAAATGTGTCCACTAAGTTATACTGTCAACCCAGTTATGAAAATATGATAAAATATGCAGAATCTAATGACACGACTGTATGTATATTTTCTGTTGTTTTAAATGAACAGTGGCTTTTATGCAGAGCTGAGATGTCTGCTGTCTGGTTGAGCGCCTGATCTTTTTCTGACCAGTAGGCCAGGCCACACTTCCACTGCTGGCCTTTTACCTCATACATTATATGAACAAAATTATCTGGACACCCCTTTGTGTGGGGCTGTTTTTCATGGTTTGGGCTCAGCCCCTTAGTTACAGTGAAGGCAAATCTTAATGCTACGGCATACAATCACACTCTAGACGATTCTGTGCTTCCACAACATTCTGGGGAAAACCTTTTCCTGTGTTAGCATGACAGTGCCCCCGGGCACACAGTGAGGTCCATACAGAAATGGTTTTGTTATGAACGGTGTAGAAGAACTTGACTGGCCTAATCACCCAATCAGTGCCCGTCGTCACTAATGCTCTTTTGGCTGAATGGAAGCAAATCCCAGCAGCAATGTTCCAACATTTAGTATAAACCCTTCCCAGAAGAGTGGAGGTTGTTATAGTAGCAAAGAGTGGACCAACTCCATATTAATGCCTATAATTTTGGATGAGATGTTGGATGTCAGGTGTCCACATACTTTTTGCCACGTTGTGTATCTTAGCCAAATCCGGTTGGCTCTTTATTTCTATTTTATTTTTAATTCAATTTAATGAAATATTATGAGAATTAGTGTACTTTCTTATCAGTTTTAAAGCAGAATTCGTTTTATCAGATAGTCAATGATAGCTACTGTTAAAGTTGACAATTCTACTTTTTTCTTTCATATTTAATATATTCAAATGAACTTATTTGGGATGGAATTATATATTGTAATTACTGCTGCACATGTTGGGGTGGTCTGCCTTTCAGAGTTCTATATATAAACTGATAAGTAGAATGTGTGTGTTGTTAGAATTAAGAACTAAGTCAGACTATGTGTTTCAATTAGAATTTATTAATTAACTGATTCAACTAGTTTAAGTATTTTTAAAAAGTATACTAAACAGAAATCCACAGCTTTTGGGCTTAATTAAATTAATTGATGAATAAAGTAATATCCCTCTCACAGATGTGACCAGGATTAACCATTTAAGGCTGGTTACACAAAAAAAAATCACAACACCATATGCCAGCTTTTATTGAATATATAATGGATTTATATTATAGGAAAATTATCCTTCTCAGTCTAGCAAATGATATAAAGTAAAGTCTGGCAGCTATTTAATCTCTTGCGTCAAGAAAAAACAGCTTTTACTCATAGAATATATGCTGATATTATTTTTCCCATTTTTAATTTATCGGTTTTAAATTTAATTACTATACAATATTTTTCATTTTCCCTCTACATCAGTGTTTCTCAACCCTGGTCCTGGGGACCCACTGCCCTGCATGTTTTAGATGTCTCCCTGCTCCAACACACCTGATTCAAATGAACGGGTCGTTATCAGGCTTCTGCAGAGCTTGATAACGACCCATTCATTTGAATCAGGTGTGTTGGAGCAGGGAGACATCTAAAACATGCAGGGCAGTGGGTCCCCAGGACCAGGGTTGAGAAACACAGCTCTACATTGAGGTTTTGTTAAATGCATTGAATTTAAACCACACTCACTGTTTCTGAGTTAGCATTTTTTGAACAGGAAAGACGCTTCACAGATATAACAACACTGTTTCATTATCGTGCATTATTCTGAAGCACTATTCATTCACATCCCTGCCCTCACTTGAGTTCACTCATAAACGATTCCTCCTGCGCGAGAAACTCGATCAGAGGAAAATGAGGACACTGTGGTGCTGACCTATGTGGCCATCAGACAGTACTGAGAAATACTGAGGAGAGGAGAGGAGAGGTGAGGGGAGAGAGGAGCGCGGAGAAGGGGAAGACAGGAGAGGAGAGAGGGGAGGGAAGGAGAAGAGAAGGGGAAGAAAGGGGAGGTCAGAGGAAGAGAGGAGAATATCAAGGCGTGCGTGCGTGCGTGCATGCGTGCTGCTGTGGCTCAGTGGTGGAACATTGATCTTGCTGCAGCAGCTCTGTGCAGGAAATACTCTAAAGGTCAGTCATTCCAGGTGAGAGAGCTGGGATATCGACTGCAGAGAGTTTCAGACTGATGAGACTATTATGGTTCAAGTTCACTCACACACACACCTGTGCAGAGAAGTTTCAAAGCACAAACAATTTACTTTCTAAAGTCCATTAACCTGCTCCTCACAAGCATACAGACACCGCTGTATAAGACTGAGGCCTGCCGCCATTCCCAAAATAGCTGTGTCTGAGGGGGCTTCAGCTGCGCTGTGCTCAGTCTGAGGGGGCTTCAGCTGCGCTGTGCTCAGTCTGTGGGGGCTGTGCTGTGCTCAGTCTGAGGGGGCTGCGCTGTGCTCAGTCTGAGGGGGCTGTGCTCTGCTGTGCTCAGTCTGAGGGGGCTTTAGCTGCACTGTGCTCAGTCTGAGGGGGCTGTGCTCTGCTGTGCTCAGTCTGAGGGGGCTTTAGCTGCGCTGTGCTCAGTCTGAGGGGACTAGCTGTGCTCAGTCTGAGGGGGCTTTAGCTGCGCTGTGCTCAGTCTGAGAGGACTAGCTGCGCTGTGCTCAGTCTGAGAGGACTAGCTGTGCTGTGCTCAGTCTGAGAGGGCTGTGCTGTGCTCAGTCTGAAGGGGCTTTAGCTGTGCTGTGCTCAGTCTGAGGGGGCTAGCTGTGCTGTGCTCAGTCTGAGAGGGCTAGCTGCGCTGTGCTCAGTCTGAGAGGGCTTTAGCTGTGCTGTGCTCAGTCTGAGAGGGCTGTGCTGCACTGTGCTCAGTCTGAGAGGGCTTTAGCTGTGCTGTGCTCAGTCTGAGAGGGCTGTGCTGCGCTGTGCTCAGTCTGAGAGGGCTGTGCTGCGCTGTGCTCAGTCTGAGAGGGCTTTAGCTGTGCTGTGCTCAGTCTGAGAGGGCTTTAGCTGTGCTGTGCTCAGTCTGAGAGGGCTGTGCTGTGCTGTGCTCAGTCTGAGGGGGCTTTAGCTGCGCTATGCTCAGTCTGAAGGGGCTTTAGCTGTGCTGTGCTCAGTCTGAGGGGGCTTTAGCTGTGCTGTGCTCAGTCTGAGAGGGCTTTCTGTGTTGTGCTCAGTCTGAGAGGGCTGTGCTGTGCTGTGCTCAGTCTGAGAGGGCTGTGCTGCGCTGTGTTCAGTCTGAGAGAGCTGCGCTGTGCTCAGTTTGAGAGGGCTGTGCTGCGCTGTGCTCAGTCTGAGGGGGCTTTAGCTGCGCTGTGCTCAGTGTGAGGGGGCTTTCTGTGCTGTGCTCAGTCTGAGAGGGCTTTAGCTGTGCTGTGCTCAGTCTGAGAGGGCTGTGCTGTGCTGTGCTCAGTCTGAGGGGGCTTTAGCTGTGCTGTGCTCAGTCTGAGGGGGCTGTGCTGTGCTCAGTCTGAGGGGGCTGTGCTGTGCTCAGTCTGAGGGGGCTTTAGCTGTGCTGTGCTCAGTCTGAGGGGGCTTTAGCTGTGCTGTGCTCAGTCTGAGAGGGCTTTAGCTGTGCTGTGCTCAGTCTGAGAGGGCTTTAGCTGTGCTGTGCTCAGTCTGAGAGGGCTGTGCTGTGCTGTGCTCAGTGTGAGGGGGCTTTCTGTGCTGTGCTCAGTCTGAGGGGGCTTTAGCTGCGCTGTGCTCAGTCTGAGAGGGCTGTGCTGCGCTGTGCTCAGTCTGAGGGGGCTTTCTGTGCTGTGCTCAGTCTGAGAGGGCTTTAGCTGCGCTGTGCTCAGTCTGAGGGGGCTTTAGCTGTGCTGTGCTCAGTCTGAGGGGGCTTTCTGTGCTGTGCTCAGTCTGAGAGGGCTTTAGCTGCGCTGTGCTCAGTCTGAGAGGGCTTTAGCTGCGCTGTGCTCAGTCTGAGGGGGCTTTAGCTGTGCTGTGCTCAGTCTGAGGGGGCTTTAGCTGTGCTGTGCTCAGTCTGAGAGGGCTGTGCTGTGCTGTGCTCAGTCTGAGAGGGCTTTAGCTGTGCTCAGTCTGAGAGGGCTTTAGCTGTGCTGTGCTCAGTCTGAGAGGGCTTTAGCTGTGCTGTGCTCAGTCTGAGAGGGCTGTGCTGTGCTGTGCTCAGTCTGAGAGGGCTTTAGCTGTGCTCAGTCTGAGAGGGCTTTAGCTGCGCTGTGCTCAGTCTGAGGGGGCTTTAGCTGCGCTGTGCTCAGTCTGAGAGGGCTGTGCTGCGCTGTGCTCAGTCTGAGGGGGCTTTCTGTGCTGTGCTCAGTCTGAGAGGGCTTTAGCTGCGCTGTGCTCAGTCTGAGGGGGCTTTAGCTGTGCTGTGCTCAGTCTGAGGGGGCTTTCTGTGCTGTGCTCAGTCTGAGAGGGCTTTAGCTGCGCTGTGCTCAGTCTGTGGGGGCTGCGCTGTGCTCAGTCTGAGAGGGCTTTAGCTGCGCTGTGCTCAGTCTGGGGGGGCTGTGCTGTGCTGTGCTCAGTCTGAGGGGGCTGTGCTGTGCTCAGTCTGAGGGGGCTGTGCTGCGCTGTGCTCAGTCTGAGGGGGCTGTGCTGCGCTGTGTTCAGTCTCAGGGTGCTTTAGCTGTGCTGTGCTCAGTCTGAGAGGGCTGTGCTGTGCTGTGCTCAGTCTGAGAGGGCTGTGCTGTGCTCAGTCTGAGAGGGCTTTAGCTGTGCTGTGCTCAGTCTGAGGGGGCTTTAGCTGTGCTGTGCTCAGTCTGAAGGGGGGCGGATCTCCCAGCCGCTCTCTCTCCTCTCTCCTTCCTCTTTGCGGTTTCCTGTCTTTGTGAGTCTTCCTCTGCCAGGCTTCCTTCCCTGCTACATCCACATCTGTGCCTCTCTGTGTTTGTCTGACGCCCACCTGTTAATGAGCGCTTTAGCTAAGCGCCATTCCGGCTCTGTGACGGGGGGCGAGCTGTGCCTCTCGCCGAAGCCTGGCCAGGAATCTGGAGCCTAATTAAAGGAAAACAAACTTTGCATTTTCCTTCTGCAAACAGTGTTATTAGTGCCTAAGTCAAACTTCATGATTCATTAAGAAGAGGAAGTCCAAGTTAGTTGGACAGATGTGTGACTCTGTGAACAGCTAAATGTTTCTGTGTGCGTGTGCAAGCATGCCTCTGTGTGCATGTGTGTGTGCGTGTGTGTGTGCGCGTGTGCGTGCGCGTGTGCGTGTGTGTAGGGTGTGTGTGTGTGTGTGTGTGTGTGTGTCTGCGTGTGCGTGTGTGTAGGGTGTGTGTGTGTGTGTGTGTGTGTGTGGTGTGTGTGTGTGTGTGTAGGGTGTCTGTGTGTGTGTGCGGGTGTGTGCGTGTGTGTGTGTGTGTGTGTGTGTGTGTGCGTGCGTGCGTGTGTGTGTGTGTGTAGGGTGTCTGTGCGTGCGTGCGTGCGTGTGCGTGTGCGTGTGCGTGTGCGTGTGCGTGTGCGTGTGTGTAGGGTGTGTGTGTGTGTGTGTGTGTGTGTGTAGGCTGGGTGGATGAGTGGGCGGTGGGGGTTTGCTGTTTCTGGCAGAGGTTGTTTAGAAAGTTTTCAGGGAGATATTGCTGATGGCACAAAGTTCTGCTTAATTTGCAACAAGTGAACATTCAGCGGCCTGGGACCACTGTTTTTCAAATTTTCTTCTTCTTTTCTGAAACAAATCAGACAGCTGACATCACACTGATGGCCACTCCACGGTTGTTGATGGAAATTGAATTGAAAGAGATTGTGGAACACTCACGGTCAGCTCTTAGGCATCACAATGCATATGAAATTGTCACAAATTTTCATCTTTCTTCCAGACAACAGTTCCGTGCCGTATGAGCACGAGAGTTGACATTAGTTTGAAAAGTAAGCTAAGCTATAGAATGGGGCTCATTTGCAGTGTACATTCAGGGAAATGTTGAATAATGAAACTGGAAACCAAAAACGCACTGCTTCACAGGTGTCCTCTGAGGAGAGCAAAGCCTCATAAAAACTATCCCGTGTGGTATACAGATCTCAGATCAAGGACACGTTACTGAACAGAGAACACAGCTCCTCCATCGTTTCTCAGTCTTAATGGGCGAGTGTGGGTTTGGCTTTCTTTGTTTTCTTCGTTTTCTTCGTTGTGTTTATTTTTCCTCTGATTCTGTTTTCTTTCTGGGAGCAGCCACCTTACAGCACACAAGGAGGGAAAAACTCATGAATCCCTTTTTCCGTCAGTATGCACTCCATATAAAACAGCACTGTGTGTGTGCATGCGTGTGTCATTGTGTGTGTGTTTCCTGTCTGTGTGTGTGTGTGTGTGTGTCTACAGTTTCTCTATGTATTTCCACTGGTCTTTTGTTGTGATATTTTCCTTCTCTAATGAGTTCTAAGTGGCCCAATACGTTCTTCTGCAGGAAATCTGTGTCAAACTAATTCAGTTTTAATGAGAGGAAACCGGCTGATTAGAGTGTTTTCCTTGGCCCACGAGCCGGGTAATGTGGTGCAAGGCGGAGTGGCGTATGGAGTGGGCGTGTCAGGGTGGAGTGGCGTATGGAGTGGGCGTGTCAGGGCGGAGCGGCGTATGGAGGGGCGGTGTCAGGGTCGAGCGGCGTATGGAGTGGGCGTCGTCAGGGCGGCAGTGAGCGGCGTCAGGGGCGGGCGTCAGGGCGGGGCGTCAGGGCGGAGCCAGTGGGCGTGTCAGGGCGGAGCGGCGTATGGAGTGGGCGTGTCAGGGCGGAGCGGCGTATGGAGTGGGCGTGTCAGGGCGGAGCGGCGTATGGAGTGGGCGTGTCAGGGCGGAGGGCGTATGAGGGCATGTACAGGCGGAGCGGGATGAGTGGCGGTCAGGGGAGCAGCGTATGGAGTGGGCGTGTCAGGGTGGAGTGGCATATGGAGTGGGCGTGTCTGTTTCAGACAAAGGCGGGGCCAGTCAGGGGCGGGGCCAGTCAGGGGCAGTACCAGTCAGGGGCGGAGCCCAGTCAGGTCTGGCGCCAGTCAGGGCGACTGTCAGGCCAGTACCGTCAGGGGCGCCAGTCAGGGCGGGCCAGTCAGACGGCCAGTCAGGGCGTGGGCCATACAGAGGCATACCACAGGCGGGCCAGTCAGAGGCAGTACCAGTCAGGGGCGGGGCCAGTGACCATGTCTAAACCATCTGACTGCCAGAGCCACTTGTTTATGGCCCATTCCTGCTCTGTCCTTTTCTTTCAGGGTCTGACCATGGCCATTAACTCACCACCCTAACTGACCATGGCCATTAACTCACCACCCTAACTGACCATGGCCATTAATTCACCACCCTAACTGACCATGGCCATTAACTCACCACCCTAACTGACCATGGCCATTAACTCACCACCCTAACTGACCATGGCCATTAACTCACCACCCTAACTGACTACCATTAAAATGACCTAATAAGGTCTTATTTAGTCTCTTATTGTATGTGTAATAATTTCTGATATGTGATCCTGTTCTGATGCGTGTATCAGCTCAGACTGAAGTCTGTGGGCTCAGTGCGCTGATTTCAGAAGCCTGTACTGCAGTACCCCACATGGACACTAAGGGAGCATTTGAGCCCCAGCTGTGTCCTCTCTGTCTCCTCTTCCTCGTGAGGAAGGCAGGTGCTGCCAGTGTCCGTGTGTCCAGCTGTCCTCACACTGTTAGAGAGGCAGTGTGGAGCCCAGAGCACAGTGCGTTTATAACTGTGTGCAGCCGTCTGCGCAGATACACACACACACACACACAGAGCTGCACCAGTCTGCGCAGACACACACACACAGAACTGCATCGGTCTGCGCAGACACACACACACAGAGCTGCACCAGTCTGCGCAGACACACACACACAGAGCTGCATCGGTCTGCGCAGACACACACACACACACACAGCTGCACCAGTCTGCGCAGACACACACAGACACAGCTGCATCGGTCTGTGCAGACACACACACACACACACACACAGCTGCATCTGTCTGCGCAGACACACACACACACACAGAGCTGAACCAGTCTGTGCAGACACACACACACACAGCTGCATCGGTCTGTGCAGACACACACACACACACACACACACACACACAGCTGCCAGACTGGGCCTCTTTAATATCCCACTCTGATCAGGACACTCAGTGCCTGCTAATGTGCCCATTTCATCTGTCAGTTAGAGAATTAGTTTGAAGTCTCGGTGTTCCTGCTTTATCTCTCTCAATATGGCGCAGGTTTGTAGAAGTATTTAAGGCAGAACAGAGAGTGAGGGCAGCTGCTGGGCTTTCAAAGGAGCCCATCCCTTAAAGACCAAATCAATTTCGTTTCAAGTCTGTACCTGGCCTGATGAGGAGCTCCTGGGATGTGTGTGGAGGAGAGAGAGGAGGGAAATCTGTTTGATTTGTCAGAAGTTCCTCAGATTAATATACAGCTGTCATGGAGCACAAATCTGGATCTCCTCTCAGCCTTTCATCTGCAGAGCTTCACCTGGGGCAGCAGACCCTCTGCAGGGGCGGGGGGGGGGGGGGCATACCGTGCTGCGTAGGGCCTCTGCAGGGGTGGGGGGGCAGGCATACCACACTGGGTAGGGCCTCTGCAGGGGCAGGGGGGGCGGGCTACGCACTGGGTAGGGCCTACGCAGGGCGGGGGGATGGCATACCGTGCTGGGTAGGGCCTCTGCAGGGGCGGGGGGGGGGGCGAGCATACCGTGCTGGGTGGGGCCTCTGCAGGGGCGGGGGGGGTAGGGGGTGGGGGGGCGGGCATACCGCACTGGGTAGGGCCTCTGCAGGGCCGGGGGAGGGGGGGGCAGGCAGAACCCCAGTCAGATAGTTCCGGAACACGGCGGCGCTCTCGCCATGGAGATCGCGGGTCGGGGGTAGCGTCGCCGGGGACAACGGCCCGCGGTCTGGCCAGGGATGGTGCAGTGGTGGTCGGTGTGCTCCGGTTCTCCCCTCCGCTGGTCATGGACGTGCGTTTGAAGCTCCATTAGCATGCTGGAGCCCGCGCTGCAACACTGACTGCACACATCACACGCTGCAACACTGACTGCACACATCACACGCTGCAACACTGACTGCGAGAGGGGAGGGGAGGGCGGGGGAGAGAGGGAGAGAGAGGGGAGGGGGGGGAGAGAGGGAGAGAGAGGGGAGGGGAGGGGAGAGGGAGAGAGGGAGAGAGGGGAGGGCGGGAGAGAGAGGGAGAGAGGGGAGGGAGAGGGAGAGAGGGGATGGAGAGACGGTGAGTGGATACCAGGCAGCCGCGGTTAAGAGTGGCAGAGAACTTCCCAGCGTTTAATAATTCACCTGCTTTCATTTGATTCCCTTTGCAAAATTAAACAAGTGTGCCCATTTAAATAATGATTGGCCATTAGCATGCATTTCACATAGTATGATTTTAATTATAACAGGAAAGCAGCTGGTTTTAAATAGGAGGGAGATTACTGATATCTGCGATTATCCGGAGGTGGCCAACACAGCCATTGGGGAGCTATAGAGTCAACTAGCTTCTTTGCACCTTATATTAAGCAACCAATTCTGACCTGAGTTAACTGGGTAATAAATTTTTTCATGTATTCAATTAAATACTGAGTAACACTGGAGTTAAACCTGCAGACACAGCGCCCCCTCCAGGACTGGAGTTAAACCTGCAGGTGCTGTGGCCCTCCAGGACTGGAGTTAAACCTGCGGACACTGCAGCCCTCCAGGACTGGAGTTAAACCTGCAGGTGCTGTGGCCCTCCAGGACTGGAGGCAAACCTGCATTTGCTGTGGCCCTCCAGGACTGGAGTTAAACCTGCAGGTGCTGTGGCCCTCTAAATCACACCCTGATTCTTGTGCAGGCTGTATAAAGATGTAGGGGTGCCATACTCTCTGTGCTCCAGAGTGCAGACTGTATAAAGATGTAGGGGTGCCATACTCTCTGTGCTCCAGAGTGCAGACTGTATAAAGGTGTAGGGGTGCCATACTCTCTGTGCTCCAGAGTGCAGGCTGTATAAAGGTGTAGGGCTGCCATACTCTCTGTGCTCCAGAGTGCTGGCTGTATAAAGGTGTAGGGGTGCCATACTCTCTGTGCTCCAGAGTGCAGACTGTATAAAGGTGTAGGGCTGCCATACTCTCTGTGCTCCAGAGTACAGGCTGTATAAAGGTGTAGGGCTGCCATACTCTCTGTGCTCCAGAGTGCAGGCTGTATAAAGGTGTAGGGCTGCCATACTCTCTGTGCTCCAGAGTGCAGGCTGTATAAAGGTGTAGGGCTGCCATACTCTCTGTGCTCCAGAGTGCAGACTGTATAAAGGTGTAGGGTTGCCATACTCTCTGTGCTCCAGAGTGCAGGCTGTATAAAGGTGTAGGGTGCCATACTCTCTGTGCTCCAGAGTGCAGACTGTATAAAGGTGTAGGGTTGCCATACTCTCTGTGCTCCAGAGTGCAGGCTGTATAAAGGTGTAGGGGTGCCATACTCTCTGTGCTCCAGAGTGCAGGCTGTATAAAGGTGTAGGGTGCCATACTCTCTGTGCTCCAGAGTGCAGGCTGTATAAAGGTGTAGGGGTGCCATACTCTCTGTGCTCCAGAGTGCAGACTGTATAAAGGTGTAGGGTTGCCATACTCTCTGTGCTCCAGAGTGCAGGCTGTATAAAGGTGTAGGGGTGCCATACTCTCTGTGCTCCAGAGTGCAGGCTGTATAAAGGTGTAGGGGTGCCATACTCTCTGTGCTCCAGAGTGCAGGCTGTATAAAGGTGTAGGGGTGCCATACTCTCTGTGCTCCAGAGTGCAGACTGTATAAAGGTGTAGGTTTGCCATACTCTCTGTGCTCCAGAGTGCAGACTGTATAAAGGTGTAGGTTTGCCATACTCTCTGTGCTCCAGAGTGCAGACTGTATAAAGGTGTAGGGTGCCATACTCTCTGTGCTCCAGAGTGCAGGCTGTATAAAGGTGTAGGGGTGCCATACTCTCTGTGCTCCAGAGTGCAGGCTGTATAAAGGTGTAGGGTGCCATACTCTCTGTGCTCCAGAGTACAGGCTGTATAAAGGTGTAGGGGTGCCATACTCTCTGTGCTCCAGAGTGCAGGCTGTATAAAGGTGTAGGTTTGCCATACTCTCTGTGCTCCAGAGTGCAGGCTGTATAAAGGTGTAGGGGTGCCATACTCTCTGTGCTCCAGAGTGCAGGCTGTATAAAGGTGTAGGGGTGCCATACTCTCTGTGCTCCAGAGTGCAGGCTGTATAAAGGTGTAGGGGTGCCATACTCTCTGTGCTCCAGAGTGCAGACTGTATAAAGGTGTAGGGTTGCCATACTCTCTGTGCTCCAGAGTGCAGGCTGTATAAAGGTGTAGGGCTGCCATACTCTCTGTGCTCCAGAGTGCAGGCTGTATAAAGGTGTAGGTTTGCCATACTCTCTGTGCTCCAGAGTGCAGGCTGTATAAAGGTGTAGGGCTGCCATACTCTCTGTGCTCCAGAGTGCTGGCTGGATCCCCTGTAATACACACCTTTTGCCCATATGACTCACTTCTGTGTATACCTCACAGAGTACTCCAGTGTTCTGTACCTTTGTGGGCTTGGCTCCAGCAGGTAGAGACGCTCACCTTGCTCTCCTTGCTGCCAGCGATGAGGCTCCTGGTCGGGGTTATCTGTGAGATCTTGTCTCCGAGCCCGTCTCGGCGCTTCCTGGAGGAGGTCGTTTGAATAGCGTTGAAGAGCCGTAGAGCCTGAGCCTCCTGGAGGGCTAAATGCTTCCCCGTTCTCATTCCCAGGCATGAGTTAATTGGTCAATTAATTTTAGAAGTAATGTACAATCTACATATAAGCCTTTCCAAAAATACTCTGCAGTCAAATCACTGAAGAGATGAGCACAGTCAGAGTCTTCATAAAAATCACTTAATAAAATGGTAAGAATGTCAAATAGAGCAAATAATAATGAGACAAATGATAATGATAAACAAAAATAAGTGTGTGTGCGCATGCATGTGTAATGAAGTGTATTAGGAGCTACAGTATGTCTCTGGTAAATAAGTGTGTGTGCGCATGCATGTGTAATGAAGTGTATTAGGAGCTACAGGATGTCTCTGGTAAATAAGTGTGTGTGCGCATGCATGTGTAATGAGCTGTATTAGGAGCTACAGTACGTCTCTGGTAAAACCTGTGCGTGGGGCAGAGTTTTGATGACACACCACACTGCATATATGGGGGTATTCGCCATTTTGTCGCTCTCTTATTCCTGGTCAAGTTATCTAATGGTGCCTAACCTGCATTGATTACTTGAGAATAATAAACAGCACGATTGTGCACCGTGAACCATTACTCTCTGTACTTTTATTATCGTTACCTATCTTACTATAACTTACTTATCTTTGTAACAGATATATTGTAGTTCCTAATACAGTTCATTACACATGCATGTGTGGGTGCATGTGTGTGTGTGCATGTTAGTGCGTGTGCATGTGTGTGTGCGTGTGTGTGTGTGTGTGTGTGTGTGTGTGCATGTGTGCGTGTGTGTGTGTGGGGTGTGTGTGTGTGTGCATGTATATTGTGTTGTTGTGTGTGTGTTGTGCGCAGCTCACAGGGTTTACGGCGACGGCTAGGCACAGCACTTGTAACTTACCATGACGTGTGTTGTGGTAATGTCCAAATCAATGAGGAAAGCTGCTTTTCTTTATTAACATCCAGGTAAGGTAAGACAAAGCAAATAGCCTGCCATACAGACCAATCAGGTGTGTGCTTATTATAAATGCCTGTGACCAGGTGGCTGTTTCTTTTCCATTAATTACTTGGAGCAGCTAGATGTCAACGCAGCAATTAAAGCGCGGGACTAATTTAAGTCAAGCAAGTTGATGAGTAAAGTGTATTTATTTAACATATTAAATACCATTTAATATGCGTAAGGTCTCCACAAAAAGACACTACATGTAGATGGATTTCCTCACCATCTATTGTCCCTAATCTCCTAATCTGAAGCCCTCTCGGTGACCTCCCTGGGTACCAGCCCTATAGTTTTCTCTTTAGATGACATTTTGTTAACATATCCATCCATCCATTATCTATACCCATTACATTACATGGGTACATAGATAATGGATGGATGGATATGTTATGGATGGATACCGTTGATTCATGTTCAGATAATAAATTCTCACGTTTAATAGATTTTTTATGTTATTTTAAAGATAATTTAATCTATGTGTTTATTTCATTGTGTTCCGCGAAGCGCTTCAGGCTGCAGTAATTGTAGAAAAGCGCGGTACAAATGAAGTTTATGATAATAATAAAAATAATAACAAAGTAAGCCGGGAATAGTCGATTTTATCTTCTGCACTACAGCAGACTGCCAGGCCCGCGGCAGGGATGTCTCCCCGCAGGTTTCATTTCACAAATATGGAAATTTCAGCCGTCCTTGGGCCAGAAGTATTGAGCAGAATTGACCTCTTTTGTTTGAATTGCGCGCTGACCCCGGCTGTACTGCAGCGTGTGTGAACATGAAACGAGCCGGAGAGAATCTCTGTTTTGTCTCCGCGCGATCAATTTAACAGCAATTACAGAGCGGAGGGGGCGGAGGACCAGGAGGGCGACAGCCCCACAGAATAACTGGTCCTCCGAGCGAACGGGCGGAGGGGGGCCGAATGCGCATTAGCCTACACATCTTCTGCGCGTTTCACGTGTTTTGCATCTACTGAAAATTACGTTTAGCCTACCGTACGTTTGGTAATGCGGTTCTTGAAAAGTGAAAAAGAAAATGTTGTTTTCATAATAGTTTTTTTTTTTCTGGGTCACGGCAATGATTATGAGGACAAATATGGTTGCGCTTCTATGAGTTATTGCTTTAGACCGTTTATTCTCAAAAGATCTACATGGGGTTGCTTTAATTTCATTTATTTAATGTCTTTGTGCATACCTCTTGTTTGCTATTCTTCTTTGACCGACTCTTTCGGGCGTTGAATAGGCTCTAAAAAGAACGTTTATCTAAAGTAGTTTAAGTAGTATACATGTGTACATGTGTGGATTCGTGTGCGTACGTGCAGGGGCGTCGTGGTGGGGTGGGGGGTGGGGGGTGGTGGGAGGGACTGGGTACCGAGGGCCAAAATGGGGGGAGGTCCCTCGAAAAGCCTGGAATGATGCGTAAGAGACATGGATCATGGATCTGAATTTTGTGCTACACCCCTGCCTACGTGTGCTTTTAAGAAAATCTATAAATCAATGAATTAAAATGAAAAACTGTCGCAAAACTGGAATCAGTCACCTTTTATAAATTCGTGAAAGGTAATTTCTCGGGTGGCCACTACGGGGAGCTGCTATGCAGTACAACCAGCGCGAAAGGACATGACGCGCTTGGCTGATGTCAGCGCAGCAGCGCTCCGATTGCGAGCTTTCGGTAGGACGCGCGTTCACCAGGCCTAAATTAAAGGGCACTGAGACGCACACGTCAGAGCGCCAAGGCCCATTCTAGGAGCTTCCGCTATTTATTTCCTGGGTTCTTTTTTGTTTTTGAGAGATTACATATCTTTTCCTAAAGCTCCTGCTTTTACTTGTCTACATTATGTGATGTCTTCACATGGTGGGCAGCCTGTGTTCATATGTAGGTTATGTTAACCTGCTCTGAGAGATCTCCCTCAGTTTGTATCTCCATAAGGGAGGTTTCAGCAGTGCCACAACAGCGCCCATACTGCCACACACTCCTGAGAAATCACCGTGTCTCTCTCTCAGAAGTACAGTAGAGTGAGATACTGAAAATGAGGAATGCGTTTTCACAATGTTTTACGCTTGTTTGTAAACTGAGAAGTGTTCTGTATGAACGCTGGTTCATGGCAGCTTGGTGATGTTCTGCAGTGTGTTCACTCAGACTCGCCATCTCGCCCATGGCTATGTAAACTGGCACTGTGGTACTGACCCTCGCCCAAAAGGCACTCCGGTGGAAATGAAATGAGTGGAACTCGGTATGAGGGGGGGCCTGCCACAGAGACACAAGCCTGAACTGCCCTATGGCCCAGTCTCTGGTGTCAGCTCCCCCCCCCCCCCCATCCCGACACCTCTCTCTCACCAGAGTCGTATATCCACCATCAGCTTGTCCCCCCCCCCGGGCCTGTGCAGGACAGCCCTCCTCACTGACACAGTATCGCCTTCAAACACACACCGCCTCCATCCAGGTCCTCGTAAATTACCCCGCTTCTGGCCAGAGCAGGAGAGCTGCGTTCTGAAGGAAATGAAAGGAACGTTCTGGCGCATGAGAGGTAAACCCACGGACATGCGATACCCCTCGGCTCCCTGGAGGCTCATCGCCTGGGCGAGCGTTAGCGTCCGGAGAGCAGGAGCGCGTTAGCGTCCGGAGAGCAGGAGCGCAGCGCATTTGGAGAGCCAGCGCTTTCCTTGGGTTCTGGGATATCTCCGAGCCGCAGCTGACATCAGGGTCGCTGAGGGCTGTGTGTGTGTGTGTGTGTGTGTGTGTGTGTGTGTGTGTGAGAGAGAGAGAGAGAGTGTGTGTGAGTGTGTGTGTGTGAGAGTGAGCAGTGTGTGTGTGTGTGTGAGCAGTGAGTGTGTGTGTGTGTGTGTGAGCAGTGAGTGTGTGTGTGTGAGCAGTGTGTGTGTGTGTGTGTGTGTGTGTGTGTGTGTGAGCAGTGAGTGTGTATGTGAGTGTGTGTGTGTGAGCAGTGTGTGTGTGTGTGTGTGTGAGTGTGTGTGAGCATGTGAGCAGTGAGCTCAGTATCTGTGATGCTAACCTATAAAACTACTGGATGTAACTGCTGCACTGCAGTCTGTTTTCCAGTCAGAAGGGTTATTCCCCTGCTTTCCCTCTTAGCTGTGCAGTTTTAGACAGGAAAAAATGCCAACTAACGTCACTTTCAAAAGTTTCATATGTTTGCAAACAAATAAATATTAGAAGTCATTTTGCAAAGTCCTTGCAACTTGACAACCATGAAATCTATTTTTGCCATGTGTTAGTCTAGCAGTGGAGAGAATCCTGAAGATTCAGTTTTTTCTCTCGAGTGTCTTATGATTTAGCATTCACGCTTCTTTGCTTAGTTTATCTTACGTTGATTTAATAAAAGGTCAAGTTGCAGGCATGTTCCCTCCCCAGCATTGTTGGAGCATTTCCTTTACTTTGTCTCCATCTACTGGACAGTTAATGAATAACAGCAAAGCACACTTCAGAGGCTGTGTCGTTCGGTGTTTTATGTGATGACCTCACCGTTTTCTATGGTGATTCAGTGAGTGTGAAATGGTGTAGAATGTGCATTTGAATATAAACACCATGTGGACAATCGCAGCAGCTGCAGTAGCTCACCACAATTCCACCTCTTGAAGGGCCCCTCCCCATGGTCACATGGTCTGTACTGCGGCCCCCCCACCAACATTACTGTGCTAAATCTAAAGCTATATTCCCTAACTCTTAACAATACAACATTCTCTAACTCTCCCCTGAACCTACGATGGCATCTAACTTATTCTGCAGATTAAAATTAAGATTAACTTCATTTGCCAATTAAGACAAGCCAATGGTAATTTGTTTCTCTGCATATTGACATCTCTTTGGCGAGTAAAGCCTGGCCAAGGAAGCAGCTATACAAAAAGGTTTCACACATAATTTATCATGCACAAAGAAACTAACACAATAACTGCAGGTACATTCCCTGTTTTAAATTTATAACATGAAATATTTAGACTGGCTTCTCCTGAGGTGTAATGCCCATTCCTATAGTTTCTGAAGGCCCTGCTATATCCAAAGCTCTGATTAAGTTCTTCTCAATACCACACAGTCTAGTTGTATGTCCAGGACATAACACTAGTCTGTAGCTGTTGGCTGTGTAGATAGTAATAGTAGTAGGTGGTGGAGAGGAAGAGGGGGAGGAGGAGGATGGTGAATAACAGAAAGAAGAACTAAAAACAACAGCAGAAGAATAAATGGCTGCTGGAACCTCAAGGGTTTCAACTGACTGCTAATGGCAATGCACTGGATTCTCTTTGCAAAAATTAGCCCATTCAACGATAAAATCAATGACTCATCATTCGGTGAATATGGGTAAATTTGAGTTATTGGAGTATTGAAAGTAGAAATGATAATTGTGATGTTATTTAAAATAAATATGTGGAGGCCTCAGTGTAACATTGCCCAATAAACGCAAGAGGGCGCCATAGCCTTTTAAATCGACAAAATGCTCCTGCACACATGCGCATTACATCTGTACTTTCGTCTGTGGCTCTTACCAATTAAATACGAGCATTGGATTCGTTTCGTATTTTATCTCGTTTAGAAGATTTAATATTCGATTTTAGTTGCGTCACCTGTTTAATCTTCATCCACGGGTTTACTCTCCGCTGCGTATTGCTGCATATTTACGCACGAATTGAAACTTTGTCCCAACTTCATGTTACTTGCAAACGACTCAAGTTTTGTCGTTTATATTATTATTTCTTAGGGAAATGGTGGTATAATCGCTCAATAGTAATATTCGCTGGATTACGGAAATGGAATTTAAAACTCTGGCACTCCTACTGTTTATTTTTAGGGTCTCGTCCCTCCCTTGGGAGTATCAGAACTACATAAATTCAGCACAGAGTTGATGGGAAGCTCACAGAAAGGAGCCTGACTTCTCCTCACATTACAGTCTTCGCTCTTCCTCTTGTCTCGTGGGCTTGTAGAAGCTTCCGAACTAGCGTAAAAACATCTGGAAAACCGAGCGTTCGCACGGCCCTGACCAACGCAAGCATTCCTTAGCGAGCTTTGGCTCACGCCGCGCCGCCTGGCAATGCCTCCAGCCCAAGAGTAGGAAGATAAAAGTGATAATTTGCAACATAATGAAGAGTGTCCTATTGACAAATGAAAGTAAACGTGCAGAATGGAAGCATTAAGTCTATGTCAAGACAATAGGGATGTTTTGCATTTCCGTATTTCCTGCAAGCTCTATGGATGCATGCCTAATGTAGCTGATCCATAACTGTTTTATAAACAGAACGAACACAGTCTGACCATTTACACACTGACTTTTTGTTTTTGACTCTCTCGTTCCTAAAATATAAAAAAAAAAACATTGAACTGTATGATAAATACTAGTGTGTTTGCAAAAATATCAAGTTACGTTATCCTTTTGAGGACCATGACATAAGATCACAGTTCTGTAGAATAGTGCAATAATGCAAGCATTTTACCACATTAGTGGGGCACTAATATGCTACTCCAGATAAATCTGTATGGCCTGCGTTGAGTTTTGATGTTGAGACCGAGTATATTTCATCTGCTTTAATACAATACGTATTCAAGATTAACAATAGTTATTTTAACATAATTTATTCATTTAAATAGGGATATAATATGTAGTTAAATGCAACAGTTTTGTTGTTTTGGCTCTGTAGGCCTACTCCAGCACATAGGATTTCAAATAAAACACAGAATATATTAAAGTGCAGACTGTCATCTTTAATTTGAGGGTATTTATATCCTTCTCTGGCAATCTGTGTTGGATGTACAGCCCTTTCTACATATAGTTCTCTCATTTTAGGGGACCAATAATTGGACAATTGGCTGCTTAGCTTTGTCTTTGCATTGTTAGTTAATGCACGAGAAAGCAAACAAAGTTATCGAGCTAAAGAATGGTCTAAATTTGATTCTAGGTGTCATATTTGTGATTTGGGGTCTGCTGCTGAGGACCAAGTTAGAGTCAATGTCAGTAACACAGGCGGTCTGGAGGCTGAAGCATCAGATCCATCACAGACTGTGCCAGAATATTGGGTGTGCAAAAGTCAGCTGTAGGTACTGTATATCGTTATCGTTCGGAAGCAAGAATGCACTGGTGAGCTCAGCAGAAGCAAACAACCTGGTAGGCCACAGAAGTCCACTGTAGTGGATGATCGAAGAATACTTTCAGTAAGAAGCCCCTTTTCAACTGTTAAACAGATCAAGAACACACTCCATAAAGACCGGTATAACCTCAGAGGGTTCACCGCAAGATGCAAACCACTGGTAAGCCTCAAGAACAAAACAGCCAGGTTAAAATTTGCTTACTGCAGTGTTCTGGAACAAGGTTTTATTGACAGTTTAAATGAGTATTAACCTTTTGCCAAAGTAACAGAAAGAGGAAAGTGTGGAGAAAGAAAGGAACTGCTCATGATCCAAAGCACGCCCCTCATCTATAAACATGGTGGTGGGGGTGTTATGACTTGGGCAAGTATGGCTGCCACTGGAACTGGCACACTTGCCTTTATTGATTTTGCTGATGGCAGCAGCAGGATGAATTCTGAAGTGTACAGAACAATCTTAGTTGCTAGGATCCAACCAAATGCTTCAAAATTCAATGGACAGCGCTTCACCTTGCAGCAGGACAATAACCCCAAACTTATTGTGAAAGAACCCAATGAGTTTTTCAAGGGCAAAAACTGGACAATTCTTGGCTGGCCAAGTCATTCACCTGATCTGAATCCTACTGAGCATGTGTTTCACTTTCTGAAGACAAGACTGAAGGCAATCCCCAGGATCACAGGAACTGAAGATGGCTGCAGTACAGGCCTGGCAGAGCATCACCAGGGAAGATTCCCAGCATCTAGAGATGTCGAATGCAAAGGATTTGCAACCAAATAGTAAGTACGACAACTTTCTTCCAGATTATGTTAATTTATCACATTATTTTTGCTCCCCTAAACTGTGACTGTGTATAAAACTGGCTGTAATTCCTACACTGATCATCCAATATGGATGCAAATACCTCAAATTATAACTGACAGTCATATTCATTTTTTAAAAATTTCAAATCCAATGTGCTGGAGTACAGAGCCAAGATAACAGAAATTATGTTGCTGCCCCAATACTTTTGAATTTAACTGCATCTGTGTACATAATGTGTGTATTTATTTGTTTATGTAATTATTTTTAACTAAGGTATTTTCCTTCCAGTTTTTGCTTTGATTTACTTGTCAATCGCAGAAAGGTAAAAAAAAACAACAAAAAAAAAGACAAAAACAAGAAAAGGCTCTGATTGTGGCTGGGTGCATTTGGAGAGGGGGACTCTGAGAGAGATGGAACATTAGTTCCGCTTCCTTTGGCTGTGCGGAGCGGGGGGGACGGCAGGCAGGCAGCGCTGAGCTGGAGAGGTCTGTCTCTGACTGAGACTGTGGGCACAGAGGGAAAGTGTGCACAGACGGGGACGCGCTGTCGCTCGCGGAGACGTACATCTTGATGCGGAGAAAAAGAGAAAGTGGCCAGTTGTTCTTTTGAGAGAGAATTGCGTTGACCGGGCTGATGAAGAAATGGCAGCGGAATCGACCCGGAGATTCACGAAGAACCTGCTGAAACCGGGGACCGCGGCGGAGATCAGGCAGACCGCATCCAACGCAGTCAGACACTCGGCTGTGACGGTGAGCTGGGGATCCGAGTACGGATTACACGTGCGAGAAATACCGGCGCGAGGCTGGCAGTGTAGGGATTTTGGTGTGTAATCCTCGGTTTTTAGTAATGTATGTTTTCAATTGGCCTCATGCACATTGTCGCTTTATCACAACGCCCCATTGATTGTGTACGGGATAGATAGTAACAGCACCATTGCACCCGTCCAGCCAGACGAACTTGACGCCCATTCTTGCTTTCTCTGAGAATAGCAGGGCTCGTAAATAAACCCAGTGATGCAGGATTGTGAACTGCAAGGCTCGTATTTATTGAAAAACTTGCTTTTAGCGCAAAATATAATGGCGGTTGTATGGATCCAGCTAGGGCTAGCCTTGCATTATTTTGCGCGTTCCGCTGCGGACTGGTTACAAAGCTTCGATTGAGCGAAGGCAGAGCGGCGAGTACGCGACTGTGAATGGAAAATGGATACTACACCGCCTCCTGCATTCTGCTCTCGGTGGCAGTTGGTGCCTGTCCGTTTCAGCGTGCTGTGCGAGGTTGTAGTTTTTGGTATTTTCCGCCCCTCTCTTAGAAATAAATAAATAAGCAGCCTGATTGTGGTCCCGTGGATTCCTCGGGAAAGACCCTCCTGTTTGGAAGCGAGGATGGTGCTTGAGGCTAAGGGGAAGAGGAAGGGTCTGAACGGTGTCTGCTCTGTACCATAGTGAGCAAGGTGATGGGGGAACCCAGCTTTTACCTTAAGAGGCTGACATGCGGTATTCAAATAAGGGACAGTTCCACCGAAACTGCTGCTTGATTCTGTGTAACTGCGCTAATAGCAATCGTTTTTGTTTTTATTGTTGTTGCTCTTTTTCTTATAATAATAATAATAATAATAATAATAACTATAATAATAATAATAATTATTATTATTATTATAATTATTATTATTATTTAAGAACTTAGAGATCATAGCAAAATGCCATGTGATACTCTTCAGTATTTGCCTTATTATATTCTGTGTGTTGAGTGTGATGCTCAGTTCTGCTGACATTAGCAGAACACAAAACACAGTCAAAGATCTGCCGATTAGTGGGATTGTTACTGCAGCTCAGTTTAATGTGTATTATGATTGCAGCTCAGATTAGTGGGATTGTTACTGCAGCTCAGTTTGGTGAGATTCTTACTGCAGCTCAGTTTAGTGGGATTCTTACTGCAGCTCAGTTTAGTGGGATTGTTACTGCAGCTCCGTTTAGTGGGATTCTTACTGCAGCTCAGTTTAGTGGGATTCTTACTGCAGCTCAGATTAGTGGGGATTATTACTGCAGCTCAGTTTGGTGGGATTCTTACTGCAGCTCAGTTTGGTGGGATTGTTACTGCAGCTCAGTTTGGTGGGATTGTTACTGCAGCTCAGTTTAGTGGGATTGTTACTGCAGCTCAGTTTGGTGAGATTGTTACTGCATCTGAGTTCAGTGGGATTGTTACTGCAGCTCAGTTTAGTGGGGATTGTTACTGCAGCTCAGTTTAGTGGGATACTTACTGCAGCTCAGTTTAGTGGGGATTGTTACTGCAGCTCAGTTTAGTGGGGATTGTTACTGCAGCTCAGTTTAGTGGGATTATTACTGCAGCTGAGTGCACATACACAGGCTTTCTCTGACAGATTGGGGGAACACGTTTTGCATTATAAATGGCGCATGTTTGCCAGAACTTTCCCTGGGGGAGGATTAAGGCAGGTGTCTGTGTGCGCTGAAAAGGGTTGTGAGAGTTATTATACTGATGCTTCTTTTGTTTTGTTGTGGGTTTTATCACCAGCTTTGAAGTTCTTTTATCAGTGTTATTATCATCAGCCAAGTGACTATGTGTGCAGAAGAGTCTGTGTGCGTCACCCGCAGTAGTGCATTATGGGTGCAGACTGTGCTTATCAGTTAATTAGTGTGTGTGTGAGTGCATGTGTGTGTGAGTATAAGTGTGTGTGTGTAAAAAGTTGTTGGTGGTGTCCTCACCATTGTACTTGAGTTCCCACCTTTGTTGTTTTATCTGTTCTGTGACTTATCATCATAATTCATTGACCAGTCACAAACCAGCACTAAAATTTGTTTTATTCCAATATTCTGGGCTGGTAATTCAACTTAATTTCCTGTTTTTCACTGTGTATGCTGATGGGATTGGCTGTAATTTGTATATTACCCAGCAATCATTTTTGGAGGACAGGTATTGGGTTTTATTGCTGATGCTATGATCATAGTTATGATAGCAGTGAAGTTGCTCCTCTCTGACCAAAAGCAGCTACATTTCCAGGCCCTTATGGCAGCAGCAACGCAGATGACAGGGCTTGTACCCCCCCCCGCTGAAGCTGTTCACACCGCCCCCCCCGCTGAAGCTGTTCACACCCGCCCCCCCCCCCCCCCCCGTTTGGCCTGTGTTATTTACGTGCACACAGTTCTTTTAAAAATGTTTCCTCTCATCGTTGTTGTGTTGCTCTGCCCCCCCCAGGACTGGTCCATACCCGCTCTGTCAGAAAGCTTTCCGATGGTCTGTGGGCCTGAATGCTGTCCCGCTGCAACCCCCCCCCAAAGAGCTAGGCCAGCTCTGTCCACTGCCCCATGGAGTGTGCGGGGTAATGTGTAGCAGAGAGAGAGTGTGTGTGTGTGAGAGAGAGAGTAAATTTGAGAAAGCAGGTCAACAGAATCAGGCGCATTGGGGGATCGTCACTGGGGCGTGCGACATTCTGAATGAGTGCTCTCTCTCTCGCTCTTTCTCTCTCATTCACATTTCTTCCAAATTCAAAAGGCTTTATTTGGCATAATAATGACTGCAGCCATAAGAGTAATAATGGCAACAATATATTACAATATAACATGAATGTAAAATGTATTTTAGTCCCTGCAGTAATAGCAAGAATAGCATTACTACTATTAATTAGAGTACCGGAAATAATGAATATAAACACATAATAATTAGTGGGGGTAGGGGTCAATGCTGTCCCTCTGTCTGGCCAGGTAGCTACATATTGTGCTGCCAAATCTGCAGAGAATCTTTCCTCTCCAAGGAAGATGTGCTGGACCTTGGGTAGGGTTGGGAAATTTGGGTGTATTGTTTTCACGAGTATAAACTTTAGTTTGCATTACTCAATGTATAACAACAACTATTTTTATTATTTTGACCAGTTGTCTTTTTCTGCAAATAAATGTTATGGGTGACAATATTTTTGTTGGGAATTAAAATCAAATGTGTTCAATAGTTCATGAAAAATCACCACAAAGAAAAGTTAGATTTTACTCAAACACATTCTCTCTTTTTTTTCCGGAGCTGTATATATCTGAAAGGTCACAGAAAGGTCACCCCGCGGTAGCCAGCACATGGTGCTCTACTCTACCAATAACATGTCTGCCTGATCTCTCTCTCTCCCTCTCCCTCCCGTTCTCTCCCTCTTTCACCCTCCCTCTCCCTCCCTCCTTCTCCATCCTTTCTCTCCCTTTCTTTCCTTCCCTTTCTCTCCCTCCCCTCCGCTCTCTCTCTCTCTGTTTGTTGTAATCATGTGGGTGTGTGTGGGTTTGTGGGGTGGGGGGCGAGGGTGGGGACTTCCAGCCCTCTCATGCCCTCGGTCCCCTGTGATTCCCCTGTGAGCGTGCACGTGGGGAAAGCCACTCTGTGAGCGTGCACGTGATGAAAGCCCCCGTTCTTCTGTGTGTGGAACTGTGGGAGAGAAAGAGAGAGAGAAGGGGGGAAACGAGAGATAGAGAGGGAAGGAGAGAGAGAGGGGGAAGCGAGAGAGAGAGAGGGAAGAGAGAGAGAGGGGGAAGCGAGAGAGAGAGGGATGGGAATGAGAGGGGGAAGTGAGAGAGAGAGAGGGAAGGGAGAGAGAGAGGAATGTATCTCTGCTCTCTTACTAAAGCCTGAGTCTGGCTTTGTGCCAGCTGAGCTACAGAGCCCAGATTTCTCAGACCCCACTGGGCGGGGCTGATCTCTGTGTGGGGTGGGGCTGATCTCTGTGTAGGGCGGGGCTGATCTCTGTGTGGGACGGGGCTGATCTCTGTGTGGGGCGAGGCTGATCTCTGTGTGGGGCGGGGCTGATCTCTGTGTGAGGCGGGGCTGATCTCTGTGTGGGACGGGGCTGATCTCTGTGTGGGGCGGGCCTGATCTCTGTGTGGGGGCGGGGCTGATCTCTGTGTGGGGCGGGCCTGATCTCTGTGTGGGGGCGGGGCTGATCTCTGTGTGGGGGCGGGGCTGATCTCTGTGTGGGGCGGGGCTGATCTCTGTGTGAGGGGGGGCTGATCTCTGTATGGGGCGGGGCCTGAGCTCTGTGTGTAACTGTGTGTAAGGGCATAGCACAGGTCCTCTGGTGTAACTGTGTGTAAGGGCATAGCACAGGTCCTCTGGTGTAACTGTGTGTAAGGGCATAGCACAGGTCCTCTGGTGTAACTGTGTAAGGGCATAGCACAGGTCCTCTGGTGTAACTGTGTGTAAGGGCATAGCACAGGTCCTCTGGTGTAACTGTGTGTAAGGGCATAGCACAGGTCCTCTGGTGTAACTGTGTGTAAGGGCATAGCACAGGTCCTCTGGTGTAACTGTGTGTAAGGGCATAGCACAGGTCCTCTGGTGTAACTGTGTGTAAGGGCATAGCACAGGTCCTCTGGTGTAACTGTGTGTAAGGGCATAGCACAGGTCCTCTGGTGTAACTGTGTGTAAGGGCATAGCACAGGTCCTCTGGTGTAACTGTGTGTAAGGGCATAGCACAGGTCCTCTGGTGTAACTGTGTGTAAGGGCATAGCACAGGTCCTCTGGTGTAACTGTGTAAGGGCATAGCAAAGGTCCTCTGGTGTAACTGTGTGTAAGGGCATAGCACAGGTCCTCTGGTGTAACTGTGTGTAAGGGCATAGCACAGGTCCTCTGTGTAACTGTGTGTAAGGGCATAGCACAGGTCCTCTGTGTAACGTGTAGGGCATAGCACAGGTCCTCTGGTGTAACTGTGTAAGGGCATAGCACAGGTCCTCTGGTGTAACTGTGTGTAAGGGCATAGCACAGGTCCTCTGGTGTAACTGTGTGTAAGGGCATAGCACAGGTCCTCTGGTGTAACTGTGTGTAAGGGCATAGCACAGGTCCTCTGGTGTAACTGTGTAAGGCATAGCACAGGTCCTCTGGTGTAACTGTGTAAGGGCATAGCACAGGTCCTCTGGTGAAGTACAGCCTGCTGAAAAAAATCTGAAATCAGAAATCCAAATGAGATTACAGGTCATCATCTTCTGTTGGGAAAATCACAGCAACAAAAAGAAAGATATATAAGAAGCATATTCCAACATATTCCGGGGTGGGACAGTGGAATACTGTGTCGCTGGACTGAGAACACTCCGGAATGCCACACACAGTATAACTACACTGAGTGGGTGGGCGAGGGTGGAGAGAGAGAGAGAGAGAGAGAGAGAGAGAGGGGGGGGAAAGGGGGGGACAGAGAGAAAGGGGAGAGAGAGAGCAGGGGAGAAAGAGAAAGCAGTATTTTGAGGGAGGCAAAGCTGTGTTTTGTTGCGATATTTAGCGGATGATTAGCCTGTCTAAAGCAAGCTGGGGTGTTAAACATCCTCACAGATAAAAAAGAAAAAGAAAATAAAGATGTCCTTGTCCTCACCGCATGCCCGTGTGTCTGTCTGTACTTCCATCTGAGTTCAGGTGATTCAGGAAATGAAGCAGAAATGAAGCAGTGGTTTTCTGTGATTCTGCTGGACAGCACTCTCCAGGCCCACAATGCAATGGGACTCCATTCTGATCATTCTGTGTGAGTCCCCGACATTTCTGTACCCATCATTCCACCTTTGATGTCACATGATAGGCCAAAACCATCTCCCATAATCCTCTGCAGTTGGGGCAGTGCTGTAGAGTCCTCAGGCAGTGATGCAGTGATTTAGGGTGCAGTGGAGCTGCAGTGATTGAGGATGCAGTGGGGCTGCAGTGATTTAGGGTGCAGTGGAGCTGCAGTGATTGATGCTGCAGTGATTGAGGATGCAGTGGTGGAGCTGCAGTGATTGAGGATGCAGTGGGGCTGCAGTGATTTAGGGTGCAGTGGAGCTGCTGTGATTGATGATGCAGTGATTGAGGATGCAGTGGGGCTGCAGTGATTTAGGGTGCAGTGGAGCTGCTGTGATTGATGATGCAGTGATTGAGGATGCAGTGGTGGGGCTGCAGTGATTGAGGATGCAGTGGGGCTGCAGTGCTCCAGTTTTAGTTTAAATGTTCTGTGGTTCTTCCTCATCCCTGAGCACTGATACAGTGAGAATGTGTTTAGTCTGCCAGCCATGGCCAGTTTGTGCGTGTGTGTGAGTGTGTGTGTCAGTGTGTGTCAGTGTGTGTGTGTGTGTGTGTGTGTGTGTGTGTGTGTGTGTGTGTGTGTGTGTGTGTGTGTGTGTGTGTGTGTGTGTGTGTGTGTGTCAGTGTGTGTGTGTGTGTGTCTGACAGCCATGGCCAGTGCAGATCCAGTGACACTGAGCCAGCAGGCCTATCAGAGGTCACCCACAAACAAGGACATCAGCTTGCGCTGAAATAATATCACGAGTACAACTCTGGAGTCAGGGTGTGTGTGTGCGCGTGTGTGCCTGTGTGCGTAAGCGTGTGTGTGTGTGTGCTTGTATCTGTCTTGTGTGTGCATGTATCTGTCTTGTGTATGTGTGTGTGTGTGTGCGTGCATGTATCTGTCTTGTGTATGTGTGTGTGTGTGTGCGTGTATGTATCTGTCTTTTGTATGTATGTGTGTGTGTGTGTGTGTGTGCTTGTATCTGTCGTGTGTATGTGTGTGTGTGTGTGTGTGTGCTTGTATCTGTCATGTGTGTGTATGTGCTTGTATCTGTCGTGTGTGTGTGTGTGCATGTATCTGTCTTGTGTATGTATGTGTCTGCCCCAGTTTTTTCAGAAACTGCAGAGAATGGGGTGATTTCACAGCTAAAGAAGGCATATTCATATTCAGCATATTCATCTGCCTCATCCTGTTTCTGTCTGTCACTTTCACACTTACTGTGCAGTGTTTCGGGGTGAAATGGTTTTCTGTGGTCTGGTGCTCTGTGTCAGTCTAGCAAGTCTGTCAGTCCTTCCATTACATGGGTTCCCAGGGAAGGATCAGGTCCTGTTCATATCTGATGAGAAGAATTTAAATCACACTGTGATAAAATTGCTTGTTTATTTGAACATCGTTTGTGAGATATTTAGGAAAACTCAAAGATATATGATAATTATTTTGCTCTGTAAACAAATCTGCCATTTCTGGTAGAGGGGTACAGATCGTAATTTGGTTGTTGTTTACATGAGTGAGCATAACTTTCAGATATCTGTCTAACCCAGCTTCAGTTGCATCACACAGACAGGAAGTCAGAAGTGCAACGCCTGTTGCATCCTAAGAATGTGACTGTGGTATTTCTGTTCCACTGTACACCACCCTACGTCTGTGAATACTGCTATGCTTTAGAACACTGCTGTGCTTTAGAACACGTGTGCTTTAGAATACTGCTGTGGTTTAGAACACTGCTGTGCTTTAGAACACTGCTGTGCTTTAGAGCACTGCTATGCTTTAGAACACTGCTGTGCTTTAGAACACGTGTGCTTTAGAATACTGCTGTGGTTTAGAACACTGCTGGGAGTGTGGGGTTTGATTGGTGGGGGGTAGGGTGAGGGAGGGGTTTGATGGGTGGGGGGATAAGTGTGGGTTGGGGGTAGGGGAACGTTTTGGGGTGGTAGGGTGGGTGTGGCGTTTGATGGATTGGGGATAAGTGTCGGTTGGTGGTAGGGGTAAGTGTGGGGTTTGATTGGTGTGGACATATTTGTGGGGGTAGGTGAGTGTGGGTTTGATTGGTGTGGACATATGTGTGGGGGGTAGGGTGAGTGTGAGGTTTGATGGATGGGGGATAAGTGTGGGTTGGGGGCTAGGTTTGGGGCCTAGGGGTGAGGGGGGAGAGTGTGGGGTTTGATGGGTGGGGGGATAAGTATGGTTTGGGGGCTTGGGGTGAGTGTGGGGTTTGATGGGTGGGCGGATAAGTGTGGGAGGTAGGGTGGGTGTGGGGATAAATATGGGTTGGGGGCTTGGGGTGAGTGTGGGGTTTGATGGGAGGAGTCTCTGTGCTGATGATTGGTGTGAGAGGGGCCCAGGCTGTGGGGAGGGTGTAACTGGGTCAGACATCACCGATTACATGTCTGCAAGTGGAAGTGGGGGGGGGGGGGGGTAATCTGCCCTCATCTCGCTACCTCCTGTCTCAGACCCCATTTCCTCCTGGGTGAGATATTATCTTTTATAAACACATTCGCCCGTGTGTGTATGTGCCTGTGTACGGATGTGCTGTTGAATGTGTGTGTGTGTGTGCGCATGGATGTGCAGTTGTGTGCGTGCGTGTGTGTGTGTATGTGCCTGTGTACGGATGTGCTGTTGCATGTGTGTGTGTGTGCCTGTGTACGGATGTGCTGTTGCATGTGTGTGTATGTGCCTGTGTACGGATGTGCTGTTGCATGTGTGTGTATGTGCCTGTGTACGGATGTGCTGTTGCATGTGTGTGTGTGTGTGTGTGTGTATGGGTATCTGTGTGTGTGTGTGTGTGGGTATCTGTGCATGTGTGTGTGTGTGTGTGTGTGTGTGTGTGTGTGTGTGCGCGTGTGTATAGATGTACAGTTGCATGTGTGTGTATGTGCGTGTGTGCGGATGTGCAGTTGAATGTGTGTGTGTGTGTGTGTGCGCATGGATGTGCAGTTGTGTGCGTGTGCGTGCGTGTGTGTGTATGCGTGCGTGTATGTGTGCGCTTGTGTGTGTGTGCTTGTGTGTGCGTGTATGTGTGTGTGTGTGTGTGTGTGTGTGTGTGTGCGTGCGCTTGTACCGATGCCCTGTATGTCTGGCAAGGAGAGGGGTGTTTTGCGTTTAACTACATGAAACCCTGAAGGTGCATAACTGGAGTATTTTAGCAGTGCGTTGCCATTTTATTTTGTCAACACACATTTTTCCAAATAGTTTGTGCTGAATAGAAGTTGATGTGTTGTTGTTGACTGGAGTGGAGAAGCGGAGGCTAGCTGAGCTCTGAGAGCGCTGATCACAGCACAAACGCTGCGCCGCAGCTGACTGCTAACCACAGGATGCACAGGGACGTGAGCGCCGTCTCCTCTCACTGCGTCGCTGACTCCTACAGACCATCCACCCTGTCGTGTGTGCAGCTGAGCGGGGCAGGAGATGCTGTAGGACATGTGGACTTTACAGCAGGTGTAGTAGCAGGTGTAGGAGCAGGTGTAGGAGCAGTAGCAGGTGTAGCAGGTGTAACGTGTAGCAGTAGTAGAAGATATAGTGGGTGTGGCAGCAGGGTATAGCAGCAGTAGTAGCAGTAGTGGGTGTACAGGTGTAGTGTGTATAGCAGCTGTAGCAGTGTGTGTGTGTGTGTGTGTGTGTGTGCATGCATGCATGTGTGTGGTGCGCATGTGTTTGTGTGTGAAAGAATGAGATAAGAAGATGCTGGTGGAGTCCAGGTCAGCCAGGTCAGGCAGTTTCTCATGTAAGATCGTTTTTGTGGGAGTAAACTTGCGTAACGCTGATGCACAGCATCAGAGGTTTATAATGTGCTCTGTGCTCAGGAGAGCGGCCCCTGGCATTGCCACCGTGCACAGTCTGCTCTGTGCTCAGGAGAGCGGCCCCTGGCATTGCCACCATGCACAGTGTGCTCTGTGCTCAGGAGAGCGGCCCCTGGCATTGCCACCATGCACAGTGTGCTCTGTGCTCAGGAGAGCGGCTCCTGGCATTGCCACCATGCACAGTGTGCTCATGCATGATGAGCAGCAGACTGAATAAAGCCAGCTGTGTGGCTGATCGCTGCTCGCTGCTCGCGTAGATCGCTGATCGCATGGCTGGGACCCTAGAGGGAAGACGTGTGCATGTTTTCTCCTCACTTTCTTTGTCCTCCAGATCCTTTTATTTGTCGTTTGCTTTGAATCCCTCCCCAGCTCCTGGGGCACTCTCCTCCTTTTCTCTCTCCTCCTTTTCCTGTGGAAACCAGACATACACACACACTCAACACCAGCCTCACCATCTGTAAACCAAATGCTGGGTACTTGGTGATCTGTCAGGCCTCTGGTGTTGGTCAGGTATAAGGGTGGATGTGAGGTGGTGTTGGTCGGGTGTAAGGGTGGATGTGAGGTGGTGTTGGTTGGGTGTAAGAGTTGGATGTGCAGGATTTCCCCCAGAAAAGTTGTTAGGCCCGGTGGCCAAGTGTCTTTTTTGACGGGGGCCCGGCGCGGGCCGGCGGCCAAGTGTCTTTTTTGACGGGGGCCCGGCGTAGGCCAGCAACAGACTGTGGCAGGATTAAGGTAGGGCCCTATAGTTTCTGTGATAACATAATCACAGATGGAATCGCGGAATTGAGAATTTATAAAAGCTATAACACAGATTCCATAGGGCCCTACATTAAGTCAGTGCTAAAAGCTGATTGGAGATTTGAAAATATGACTACGTACTGTGAATGTTGTTAAACAATAAAATAAATCATTTATTCAACACATATTTAAAAAAATGAACAACTATTTACAGCATAACTGAGTCTTACAAAGAATCTGACAACAATGTACAGTCTTGGAATGCTGTGTTTTCAACAACAACAAAAAGAAATTAAATTAAATTAAAATATATAATATTAAATTTTTTGCACCCTACAAAAAACTTCAAGTCATGATTGGCTACTGAATCTTACAACAAGCCTTGGAATGCTGGGCACGTTTAAAAAACTGTCTAAGGTTTTTTGGCTTTTACGGTTTGGCTAGCTAGCTAAGTTACCTAAATGACCACGTTGTCATAAAATTGTTCCCGCACGTGAAAACTGGCTGACTTGTTTACGGTGTGGACAGATGTGGCTGCTGAGTAAATCTATCGTTGTTTCCGTTGCAGCACTTTCGACACAAGCAATATTGAAAAAGCCTAATTTTGCCACTGTGTTAATACATTTCTACAGTTGCCAGTCAGGCACTCTTCACAGTAAGAAGAAATTTAAGGATTTTTCTGATATTACTTGTGTCGAAAGTGCTGCGATGGAAACAACGATAGATTTACTCTGGAGCCTCATCTGTCCAAAATGTAAACAAGTCAGGCAGTTTTCACGATCTGAAAAAATGTATGACAACGTTGTCGTGCACATCAATGTCGTCAAGCTAACGTTATTAATAAATAAGTGAAGTCGTTATTTTGATGGCGATTAATTAGTCCTGTAATGTTACAATATATCAAACGTTACATTCATGCTACTAGTTTAATGTTACCTACACACTGCTTAAGTTAATATAAAAAGAATGTACTTACCCACGAGATGAAGTGATAACACAGTTTGTAACGAGGTTAGTTAGCCTACTAAATAAGAAATGGTAGCTTGCTAGATACCGTTAGCTTGTGGTAGTTGGAAGCATCAAGTGTTGAACGTCATTCTACGCACAATGAGGGTAAAGAACACTGATCTCAGACCTGCTGTTCCTACAGTGCGTTCACGTTTTAACCAACAGATGTCGCTGGTGAGCTTTCCAACCAAGCCGCCTCACTATAACTGTAGTTTAAAAAAGATCTTAGAAATACGTTAAAAAAAAATAATAATAAAAAATTTCCCCGATGCTTAGGCCCGGCAGGGGGTCAACTTAGGCCCAGCGGGCCGCCGGGCTTGCAGTACACTGCTGGAAACCCTGATGTGAGATGGTGAGAGCAGCAGCAGGGAGGAAGAGGAGCAGTGGGGAGGAAGAGGAGGATGGGCAGCGGGAGGAAGAAGAGTAGTGGGGAGGAAGAGGAGCAGTGGGGAGGAAGAGTGGGATGGGCAGCGGGGAGGAAGTAGAGAAGTGGGGAGGAAGAGGAGCAGTGGGGAGGAAGAGGAGGATGGGCAGCGGGAGGAAGAGGAGTAGTGGGGAGGAAGAGCGGGCTGGGCAGTGGGGGAAGAGCAGGCTGGGCAGTGGGGAGGAAGAGGAGCAGTGAGGAGGAAGAGCGGGCTGGGCAGTGGAGAGGAAGAGGAGCAGTGGGGAGGAAGAGCGGGTTGGGCAGTGGGGAGGAAGAGGAGCAGTGGGGAGGAAGAGCGGGCTGGGCAGTGGGGAGGAAGAGCGGCTGGGCAGTGGGAGGAAGAGGAGCAGTGGGGAGGAAGAGCGGCTGGGCAGTGGGAGGAAGAGCGGGCTGGGCAGTGGGGAGGAAGAGGAGCAGTGGGAAGGAAGAGCGGGCTGGGCAGTGGGGAGGAAGAGGAGCAGTGGGGAGGAAGGGCGGGTTGGGCAGTGGGGAGGAAGAGCGGGCTGGGCAGTGGGGAGGAAGAGGAGCAGTGGGGAGGAAGAGCGGGCTGGGCAGTGGGGAGGAAGAGGAGCAGTGGGGAGGAAGAGCAGGCTGGGCAGCGCTTTGTCCTGCTGAATGGCCCCAGTGTGCTGTGTGATCTCAGTGCTCTGAGTCCCGTGGCTGTGGGCGCTGACCTCAGCCCCCCAGCGGCCCGCGACGCCAGTACCAGGGCAGGGGGGTGGATGGGTCAGTGTGCTTGGGGGGTGGGGATATCCGCATGCTGGGGGGGGGGGGGGTAAAGGTGGGGGGTGCGGGGCGCTCCTCTGCGCTGGTCCTGAAATCTGGGTCTGTGCCCCGTTCCTCTGGCACTGACTGCTGTCCGGTTGCCCTGGTGACCGTGCCTGCAGATGCCCACTGGGTTCCGGGCTGCTGGTCCGGGGGGGTTCTGGACCAGGGCCCGGTGTGGCATATGAGCCCAGATTCCACACCCCGCTCCCCCAGGGGCGACGTAGCTCAGGAGGTAAGACCGATTGTCTGGCAGTCGGAGGGTTGCCGGTTCAAACCCCGCCTTGGGCCTTGAAGGTCCATTGACCATACCATTACCCTAACTCTTCTACCATTAAGCTCAATGTACGCTTTTACACTATTATAATGCTCCATTTACCATTTTACCATTTACCATTACCAGTTCATTCTACCATTACCAGCCGACTCTACCATTACCAGCTCATTCTACCATTACCAGCTCATTCTACCATTACTGGCCGACTCTACCATTACCAGCTCATTCTACCATTACCAGCTCATTCTACCATTACCAGCTCAATCTACCATTACCAGCTCATTCTACCATTACCAGCCGACTCTACCATTACCAGCTCAATCTACCATTACCAGCTCATTCTACCATTACCAGCTCATTCTACCATTACCAGCCAACTCTGCCATTACCAGCTCATTCTACCATTACCAGCTCATTCTACCATTATCAGCCGACTCTACCATTACCAGCTCATTCTACCATTACCAGTTCATTCTACCATTATCAGCCGACTCTATCATTACCAGCTCATTCTACCATTATCAGCCGACTCTATCATTACCAGCTCATTCTACCATTACCAGCTCATTCTACCATTACCAGCCAACTCTGCCATTACCAGCTCATTCTACCATTACCAGCCGACTCTGCCATTACCAGCTCATTCTACCATTACCAGCTCATTCTACCATTACCAGCCTCTCCCATTCAGTATCTACCATTACCAGCCACTCTACCATTACCAGCTCATTCTACCATTACCAGCTCATTCTACCATTACCAGCCGACTCTACCATTACCAGCCGACTCTACCATTACCAGCTCATTCTACCATTACCAGCTCATTCTACCATTACCAGCTCATTCTACCATTACCAGCCAACTCTACCATTACCAGCTCATTCTACCATTATCAGCCGACTCTACCATTACCAGCTCATTCTACCATTACCAGTTCATTCTACCATTACCAGCTCATTCTACCATTACCAGCTCATTCTACCATTACCAGCTCATTCTACCATTACCAGCTCACTCTACCATTACCAGCTCACTCTACCATTACCAGCTCACTCTACCATTACCAGCTCATTCTACCATTACCAGCTGACTCTACCATTACCAGCTCATTCTACCATTACCAGTTCACTCTACCATTACCAGCTCATTCTACCATTACCAGCCGACTCTACCATTACCAGCTCATTCTACCATTACCAGCCGACTCTACCATTACCAGCTCATTCTACCATTACCAGCTCATTCTACCATTACCAGCTCATTCTACCATTACCAGCTCATTCTACCATTACCAGCTCATTCTACCATTACCAGCCAACTCTGCCATTACCAGCTCATTCTACCATTATCAGCCGACTCTACCATTACCAGCTCATTCTACCATTACCAGCTCATTCTACCATTACCAGCTCACTCTACCATTACCAGCTCATTCTACCATTACCAGCTCATTCTACCATTACCAGCTCATTCTACCATTACCAGCCGACTCTATCATTACCAGCCGACTCTACCATTACCAGCCGACTCTACCATTACCAGCTCATTCTACCATTACTGGCTGACTCTACCATTACCAGCTCATTCTACCATTACCAGCTGATTCTACCATTACCAGCTCATTCTACCATTACCAGCTGACTCTACCATTACCAGCTCATTCTACCATTACCAGCCAACTCTACCATTACCAGCTGACTCTAGGAGGAGTTTATGCATCCAAACCTGGGGCAGACTTGCCCTGTGTGTCTAGGACTATAGCGTGACTGACAGTCCAGGATTAACCTTGAGCAGGTAGAGCTTTAATGCACTAATATCACAGAGTGGGTACAGAGAGGTGGGCACAGACAGACAGGTAGAGCTTTAATGCGCTGATATCACAGAGTGGGTACAGGACGTTTGCACCACGTGCCGAGCCCGCGTGCTGTTTTTCTCCCGCCAGCGGCCTTGTTTGTTAAGTGTTTCATTAACGCACTCAAGTGGTGTAGATACGTTACATTTCGACTTACAGTGAAACTTTATGGCATGCGATTTCCGTAAAAGGAATACACGTCCAGGAAAGCATATAAATAGTCAATGCGTTCAACACTGCTTTAGAACTGCGCAGGGGAAATAGCAGCTGATTTTTAGGTGTATTTAAACTCGGCTGAATCCCCACTTAAAGCCTGCATGTCATAAACACCTCCGTTTGCACCCCTGGCCCGTGCCGCCTCCAGCCACCGGCGCTATACCCAGGCGTCCAAAGCCAGGAACGCGCGCGTCGCTTACCTGATAACATGCGACACAACGGGGGGACGGTCCGGTGGGGAAGCAGACGGAACGCGCGCGCTCGCGTTAGCTGAGGATTCCGTGTGGCTTGGGCAGAAACGGCGGGGGCTCGAGCCGCAGCCCGTCCCTCAGAGCGTGCCTGGCAGTCGGGCCGGCGCACGCGCCAGCTTTCTCCACGGGGTCTCGGGGGGGAATCCGGGGAAAGAACGGGCTTGAGCTGAATAATAAAGTGGCTCTATGACAGGAGACATGGGGAGAGGTCTTCAGCACTGCGGGACCATCCGTCCTGTCTGTCGGGGGTTTGCCTGCTTTTGCTTCTCGCCGTCTCTCTGCAGGACCCAGGGTCTGTGGGAAAAGGAAGAACAACAGTCTGCGCCATCTTTCTCTCTGCACCATCTTTCTCTGCTTTCCCTCTGTGCCATCTTTCTCTCTGCTTTCTCTCTGCACCATCTTTCCCTCTGCTTTCCCTCTGTGCCATCTTTCTCTCTGCTTTCTCTCTGCACCATCTTTCTCTCTGCTTTCCCTCTGTGCCATCTTTCTCTCTGCTTTCCCTCTGTGCCATCTTTCTCTGCTTTCCCTCTGTGCCATCTTTCCCTCTGCACCATCTTTCTCTCTGCTTTCCCTCTGTGCCATCTTTCCCTCTGCACCATCTTTCTCTCTGCTTTCCCTCTGTGCCATCTTTCCCTCTGCACCATCTTTCTCTCTGCTTTCTCTCTGCACCATCTTTCCCTCTGCACCATCTTTCTCTCTGCTTTCCCTCTGTGCCATCTTTCTCTCTGCACCATCTTTCTCTCTGCTTTCCCTCTGTGCCATCTTTCCCTCTGCACCATCTTTCTCTCTGCACCATCTTTCTCTCTGCTTTCCCTCTGCGCCATCTTTCTCTCTGCACCATCTTTCTCTCTGCTTTCTCTCTGCACCACCTTTCTCTGCTTTCCCTCTGTGCCATCTTTCCCTCTGCTTTCCCTCTGCACCATCTTTCTCTGCTTTCCCTCTGTGCCATCTTTCCCTCTGCTTTCCCTCTGTGCCATCTTTCCCTCTGCTTTCCCTCTGCGCCATCTTTCTCTCTGCACCATCTTTCTCTGCTTTCCCTCTGTGCCATCTTTCCCTCTGCGCCATCTTTCTCTCTGCGTCATTATTTCTCTGCGTTCTGGGTGGAGGATCTCAGAAACTTGCCAGTGTACATTATGTTACTGTCTGCATGTTTTACGTCATTGCGTAGGCTAGTACCGGATACGGAGATAAAAATCTGTACCAAATTTTCTCAGTAGTTTGATGACGTACCAAGTTTTCACACGGGTTAAAGACACCTTAAAAAAGTGCGACAGGAACTGAAGTGTATGATGCTGTGTTGTCAGTATTATTTTTTGTCTCATTATTTCCGTCCCGGAGAACGAGTCCCACTGAATCCTTTGTTTACACCCCCCCCCCAGGTCTGGTCCCAATTACACCATTCTGAAAAAGAAAAAGGGGGCCGCGTGTCTGTCTGTGCTGCTGATTCTCCGGGCACGAGCCAGTCCCGATGCGGCGTCCTTACTACAGACCCGTCAGTTCCACTTCAGTTGCGAAATGGGCCAGGACCGGTAGCCTATAATGGAGTATCATGTTCGGAGCAATTAGTGAAGCCTGCTCTCGCCCAACTTATTCGTGTTTGTTTATGAAACAACTGTAAGCGAAGTAATGCGTTTGGATACGCACACAGATGTACCAGTGCTGCTTCGATCAAAATGGTGTATTAAATATTAAGCAGTTCCGGTGTGCGGTGTTGAAGAGACAGATGGCCGTTGTGCTGAGATGGCGTGAATGATCGGTCTGGTCCTGTGAATCGCCGCTTTCCCCGTCGCAGGAGGGGAAGCGCTGGCACGCGGGAAGATTCATTAATGAGACGCGGCAGTCTCCGTTTTTCTTAAAAAAAATATATATAAATCATTCTGCACGTTGCTCCCTGTCTCCAGATAATAATCAGAACATTTTGTTATCTTACTTAAGCCAGGAATGATTAGCAATTCTCCTCTAAGATTGTTTTGATAGTTTCGATGTTTATTGTGATCAGAGCCTGCACCACGCGCATTAAAGCCCAGACTAGTGCAGTATGAGGGGACTTTTCACTAGGTTTAAGCGCACGCTTACGTTCGTTGTTTCTCTAACGCGCAGACCCTGCTTTTCTGCTTCTCGTTTATCAGCGTTGCGGAAGCAACCCTTCCTTTCATCATTTTTAAAGAGGGAAGGAAGTGACTTGTCGAAGCTCAAACGGAAAGTTTTCATATCCTCCTGCTTTTCGATTTACACGATCCCCGCAGGCCCTTCTTTCCCCAATAGTTTCCTTCCATAAACAGTATGGCCAGCCTTGGACTCTTTTGGGTGGAGGGCGCCCCCTGGAGGCTATTTTGTTTTTACGGGCAGAGGCTCAAACATGAAAGAATCTCCATCTTGGGAAGCGCTTCTTAAAGTGGCAGTTTCACTTCGGTGTCTGTCGTGTTTTGGGCTGGGCACTAGATGGCAATGGAGTTCACAAAAGCATCCTGCTCATTACATTTTAGCTTTTATCTAATCTAGATTGGCGTTCACAGATCTTATTGTGCCCATACGTTTATACAGCTGGGTATTTTCTGAAGTAATGCAGCTCAAGTACCTTGCTGACGGGCACAATCGCAGTGTCCCAGCTTGGAATTAAACCCGCAATCCCAGGTCACTGACCATTACTGTACCACTGCCTTTTTTTGCACTAATGCTTATCACATGCTTTAGGGCTTATTTCTCCATCCCCTGCTGAAGTGGTGAAAGATTTCCCCCCCATCCACTGGGTGGCGTGTAGTTTTGTTTAAATACGTACATTTCCTGATGATTGCGGCTATATGCGGTCCATATCCTGTCGCACAGGGTTTTACGCTGAAATCTTTGATCAAAGGCGGTTTCCTGCTCCGCACATGGAGCTCAGATATAAAAGTACACTTGCATGTGCACACGCCAGTGAAGCCACAGACATCAGCATCTCAACACAAACTCTGCTGACCTCACCAATGACACCAGTTAATGGGGGAAGTCTTTGACCTTATGTACTTGCCTTGTTTTTGGAGACTCAGAGGTCAAAGGTCAGTGGTTTTCTGAGAATTCTCAATTCTGAGTGACAGCATCCAACTGTGGTTGCTGTGGAAATGGCAAATTCTCCCCAAACAGCGCGTCCCAGGAATCCTAAGCAAGATAAAAATATCCGCAGGAAGAACAGGAAAATCATTCCTGGTAGAAATGCGTGTGCGTTTAAGTTTGCCTGTCCAGGAGTTAAACTGAATCAAACCCTTATAATATGAATGTTCATCATGAACATGCTGTCAGTTCCCTTATAATATGAATGTTCATCATGAACATGCCGCCAGTTCCCTTATAATATGAATGTTCATCATGAACATGCTGTCAGTTCCCTTATTTGCTCACAGTTTTTCTGCACAGTCTTGTTGACCAGAAGGAGGTGTTTAGATTCCCTCTCCAGAGCCAAAGTGTGCAGCTGTAAAGTGTTAAATCTGCATTGGGTTCAAGCTTGTTTCAGTTCAGCATTTGTGAGGTAATCCTGCTCTGTGGTTGAGCTCCACTGATAAACTAACAGAGAGAGAGAGAGGCCAGTCACAGTGCTGGGTTTGCCTCCTCACTGTGGGTGATCCCTAACCCTAACACTGTGGGTGATCCCTAACCCTAACACTGTGGGTGATCCCTAACCCTAACACTGTGGGTGATCTGATACATTCTGTTTAATAACAGAAGGAGAGGGGGTAATAATGGGGAAGGGGGAAAGAGGAGGAGTGAGAAACTTCTCAGTGTATAGCGAAAAAGCAAACCATTCCTCTCAGGGCAGGGTGACTGAGTTAAAGGGATTTATTACTGTGGAGACAAATTAGCATGGCTTAGTTTGAACATGGTTATCTTGGCCATGTAATGCTAGTGATGCTACATCATACATGCTCACTATGCTAGTGATGCTGCATAAACCTACCTCGCTATGCTGGTGATGCTATATAAACCTAGCTCGCTATGCTAGTGATGCTATATAAAACATGCTTGCTATGCTAGTGATGCTATATAAAACATGCTCGCTATGCTAGTGATGCTATATAAACTTAGCTCGCTATGCTAGTGATGCTATGTAAACCTAGCTCGCTATGCTAGTGATGCTACATAAACCTAGCTCACTATGCTAGTGATGCTATATAAAACATGCTCGCTATGCTAGTGATGCTATATAAAACATGCTCGCTATGCTAGTGATGCTATATAAACTTAGCTCGCTATGCTAGTGATGCTACATCAAACATGGCTGCCACGCTAGTAAAGAGTGAAGCTGCCTCCTGACAGGGCATGTGTAGCTGGCATGTGTACCCGATTCCCTGGCAGCGCTGGGGCATTGTAGTGTGGGCACAGGACAGCGGGGGCATTGTGAGGGAACAGCACAAAGGGCTTCTCTGTCATTTCTGTGTCATTAAATCAAATCAGAGCAAAACGCTGTTTTTACTGGGTAGGAGCTGGCATGCCAACGTACCTGGGCATACGGTGCACTGCTTAGACTGTGCTGTTCAGAGACCATCCAGGTTAGTGCTGTGTGTGTGTGTGTGTGTGTGTGTGACTGTGTGTGTGTGTGTGACTATGTGTGTGTGTGGGAGAGAGAGTGAGAGAGAGACTGTTTGTGTATGTGTGTGTGTGTTAGACTGTGTGTGAGAGAGAGAGAGAGTGAGAGGCTGTTTGTGTGTGTGTGTGTGTGTGTGTGTGAGACTGTGTGTGTGTGTGTGTACTTGCGTTTTGTATAATTTGGGAGGAAAGAGGGCTTTTGTGCTCCAGTTTAATTTCCCATAGTTAAATGGCTGCTGTAATTGTGTGGACAGTGGGTTCACATTCTCCAGCTCCAGTGAGCGCCCTGTTTTCATAAAGGTGACATGTTTACCTGTGAATGTTACTGTAAGTCCTCCCCGGTGCAGTTTGTTTCTTTGTTTGGAGTCTTAAAGGTTTTCCCGTGTTGGTCGGATGGGTGGAGACATACAGTGTGCTGCTGGAACTGATCGTGTTTAACAGGAGCTGAAAGTGCTCACGGCGGGGGGAGGGAGGGGGGGCTTAGTGGGCGTGGTCTGACAGATGGGCAGGTTTGTGGGCGTGGTCTCACAGAGGGGTGGGCTAGTAGGCATGGTCTGACAGATGGGCAGGTTTGTGGGCGTGGTCTCACAGAGGGGTGGGCTAGTGGGCGTGGTCTCACAGAGAGGCGGGTTTGTGGGCGTGGTCTCTGAGGAGCAGGCTAGTGGGTGTGGTCTCACAGAGGGGCGGGTTAATGGGTGTGGTCTCAGAGAGAGGCATGATTTGTGGGTGTGGTCTCACAGAGGGGCATGATTAGTGGGTGTGGTCTCACAGAGGGGCATGATTAGTGGGTGTGGTCTCAGAAAGGGGCATGATTAGTGGGTGTGGTCTCACAGAGGGGTGGGTTAATGGGTGTGGCCTCACAGAGGGGCATGATTAGTGGGCGTGGTCTCACAGAGGGGTGGGTTAGTGGGTGTGGCCTCATTGCTGATGAAAGAGGAGCACTGAAAGACTGCTGGAGCTCCACCCATCTTCTCCCTGAACACACCCATACCCACAAACACACACACACACACACACACACACGCAGACACATTTACATTTATATTAATTTATTTAGCAGATCCTTTTATCCAAAGCGATGGACGAAAGTACATATCATGGCCATAGGAACAACTACAAAACACATGTTCGCTAAGGTACAATCACACAGACACACACACACACACTCACACACCCACACACACATGCACACACATACACACACATATACATACACTCACAAGAGAGACATCTTAGAAACAGTGGTATCAGAGGCAACTTAGCTTTATTAGCTCAGACAGCAAGACTCTAACATGACACTGAACTAACCTGCAGAGGGAGAGCGAGAATGGAAGAGGGGGAGAGAGGGAGAGGGGGGAGGGAGGGAGGGACAGAGAGAGCAAGAGAGAGGGAGGGACAGAGAAGCAAGAGAGAGAGGGAGGGACAGAGAGAGAGAGGGAGGGACGCAGAGAGAGAGAGGGAGGCAGGGAGGGAGAGAGGGAGGGAGGGACAGAGAGGGAGGCAGGGAGGGAGAGAGAGAGGGAGGGACAGAGAGGGAGAGGGAGGGAGGGACAGAGAGAGAGAGAGAGAGAGAGGGAGGGACAGACAGAGGGTGTGTGTGTGTGTGTGTGTGTAGGGTAGAGTGCATGTACTCTTGGTTTTTGGCATTTGGTTCTGGTCAGCTGACTGATATGCGGGGCTGTGATTGGCTGGCGCAGCGCTGTACAGCTGGTCTGTGGGCAGATGTGAATGAGACAAGGCAGGCAGTGTTTCCCAGCCCGGGGCAGACACACAGACCCAGCGCAGCGAGCGGATCAGCCGCGTTCCCGGGATGCAGACATGGGCTGCGGGGCGAGTGTGCTGCTGCAGCAGGCCTTCCGCTCAGCCATGCGCAGGAACTGCCCCCACATCTGCCCCCACCGCCACCAGCCGCCGTCTCTGGAGATCCTGTCCCAGGAGGAGGGCTACACTGCCAGCCCACCCCACACCACCATCGTCATGGTAACGTAGTGCCCCTGGCTGCAGAGGGGAGGGGGCTGAGGCTGGGGTGGGGAAGCAGTGTGCCATCATTTCCTGTGCAACTGTAATCTGGCTGACTCAGTGTGATGTGACTGTGGGATGTGACTCAGTGTGATGTGACTGTGGGATGTGACTCTGTGATGTGACTGTGGGATGTGACTCAGTGAGATGTGACTCTGTGATGTGACTCAGTGAGATGTGACTCTGTGAGATGTGACTCAGTGGGATGTGACTGTGTGATGTGACTCAGTGGGATGTGACTCTGGGATGTGACTCAATGGGATGTGACTCTGTGTGATGTGACTCTCGGATGTGACTCAGTGGGATGTGACTCTGTGTGATGTGACTCAGTAGGATGTGACTCTGGGATGTGACTGTGGGTTGTGACTCAGTGGGATGTATAGGGCTGGTGGGGTGGGGGGGTAGAGGGGTTGTGGTGGTGGGGGGCGTAGGGCTTGGGAGAGGCTTGTGGGAGGGTAGGGCTGTGGTGGGGGGGTAGAGGGGCTGTGGTGGGGGCTGGTAGGCTTGGGGGGGTAGAGGGGCTGTGGTGGGGGCGGGTAGAGGGGCTGTGGTGGGGGGCTGGTCGAGGGCTGTGGTGGGGGGGCTGGTAGAGGGGCTGTGGTGGGGGGCGGGTCAGAGGGGCTGTGGTGGGGGGGGCGGGTCGAGGGGCTGTGGTGGGGGGGTGGGGGGTAGAGTGTCTGCGGTACTGGGTGTGGGGGGCGCAGGGGCTGGGCTGCTGTTCTCTCTCTGTCCTGTGCGTTCTCCAGGTTTTATGAATGGTTTGCTCATCTGTGTGACTTTGACTGGACAAATGAAACTGCCCTGCTGAGTTTTTTATTTATTTATGGAGGTTTGATGTGTCAGATGGGTTATACATGTAGAACACACTGAGCATGCTCAGATGGGTTATGCCTGTAGAACACGCTGAGCATGCTCAGATGGGTTATACCTGTAGAACACGCTGAGCATGCTCAGATGGGTTATACCTGTAGAACGCACTGAGCATGCTCAGATGGGTTATACCTGTAGAACACGCTGAGCATGCTCAGATGGGTTATACCTGTAGAACGCACTGAGCATGCTCAGATGGGTTATACCTGTAGAACATGCTGAGCATACTCAGATGGGTTCAAATAAAAACATTTTATAAAATTTTATTTGTATAGCGTATTTTACAGCAGTTGTCACAGTACGCTTTACAGACAACCCTGGCCTAAACCCCCACAGGAGCAAGCCTAAGGCAACAGTGGCAAGGAAAAACTCCCTGTGGCAGATGGGGAGAAACCTTGGAAGGAACCAGGCTCAATGGGAAAACCCATCCTCCTCAGGGTGCTGACTGGGTTATACCTGTAGAACACGCTGACTATGCTCAGATGGGTTATACCTGTAGAACACACTCTCAACCCCCTCCTCCTCTCCTCCCCTCCCCCTCCCTCCTCCCCTCCTCTCCTCCCCTCCCCTCCCCTCCTCCCCTCCTCTCCTCTCCCCTGTCCTCCCCTCCTCTCCACTCCTCTCACCCTCTCCTCCTCTCCCCTCCTCCCCTCCTCTCCTCCTCCCCTCTCCTCCTCCTCCTCTCCTCTCCTCCTCCTCCCTCCTCCTCTCTCCTCCCTCCTCCCCTTCTTATCTCCTCCCCTTCTCCTCTCCCCTCCTCTCTTCTCCTCCCCTCCTCCTCCTCTCCTGTTCTCTCCTCCCTTCCTCCTCTCCTTTCCTCCCCTCCTCCTCCTGTCTTCTCCTCTCCTTCCCTCCTCTCCTCCTCCTGTCTTCCCCTCCTCTCCTCTCCTCCTTCTCCTCTCCTCTTTTCTCTTTAATGCTGTGCTCATAATGTCATTGTGTCTGAGTGCAGGATGCTGGAGCCGGGGTAGTGCAGGCAGGATCTTATTTATTACAATTGTGTTAAGTGGCGCCGTGGTGCATTGTGGGTAGTGGGTGTCATAGCAGTGCCAGGAGAGAACTCTGCTGTACATAACCCCCTCTCTGTCTGTCTGTCTGTCTGTCTGTCTCACTCTCTCTCCCTCTCAATTCAATTCAATTCGCTTTATTGGCATGACAAATTTGTACATTTGTATTGCTAAAGCTTGTAAGGTACAGCAATGTATATATAAAAAATAATAATAATTATTATTATTATTCTGTCTATCTGTCTCTCTGTCTGTCGGTCTCTCTCTCCCTCTCTCCCCCTCTCCCCCCTCTCTCTCTCTTTCTCTCTGTCTCTCTATCTCGCTCCCCCTCTCTCTCTCTTTCTCTCCCCCTCTCTCTCTCTCTCTCTGCCCCCTCTCCCCCTCTCTCTCTCTCTGATATTCTCGTTTATATCACACTCAGCAGCTTTCATTGATATGTTCCTCACTTCTGCCTGAGTGGCTGAGATGCTCTGCTCTCCACTTCCTGTTCTGCTGCCCTGCAGAGGAAGTAGAGGTCCACACCCTGGGGCTTTGGGCTCTGCATGGCTGTACTCAGTAAAATGTGTTCACACCAGAACCTCAGAAAAGTAGGCGAATCCATTCCCATGAACACATGGGGAATGCCATACATGACTGCAGTAGTAATAATAATAAGGATGAGAGGGCGTGGCCTTTGACCTCTGTGTTATGTTGTGTACAGGCTGTAAGGATGAGAGG